>NC_051413.1:7403255-7407347 GCF_015228065.2 Penaeus monodon
CGCTTCTGTTCTGTTCTTGTTCCCTTTTGCTGAAAGGTAAGCTAGATTAGTGGTCAGAGGATGACTGTGCGTTTTCCTTCAAAGAATGACGCTAATTTCAAGGCAGGTAAATGAAATGTCACTCCTGAAGATCTACTCGGTGGATCTCGGTCTGTTAATAAACTACTACATAATTATACATTAGATGAGTAATGTAACCTTTGTTGTAACAATATTGAAGTAAAAGAACAGTAAGTAAAACGAAGCAAATATGATTAACAGTAACATGATAAACTTGCTGGATAAATCGCCTGTAAAGTGCGTTTCTCGGTAGTGGTTAGGTTGCGACTGTCTGCGGTATTTTGTTGGTAATGAATGCTTCAGGTTGATGTTGTGGCAGTGTTCAGCTTGTAATGGCGGATGCCGTGTGCATTTTGATATATTTTCAACATTATTTTGAATAATAATAACATAGAACTACTATGGCGTGGCCTATATCGTATAGCAGTGAGGTGTACTCGGCTATTAATAGGGAATGTGTGTTAATTATACATGATCTGTGAAAGTGCACACATTTTGAAGAAATGTTCTGGCCTTGGGGAAAATAACAGAAGTCCACAACGTTGGGCAATAATTAGGAGTGGAGAAGAGAGCTAGTCACCTTGCAAGCGTCGTGCATCTTGTCCCCCGTTGGGAGAGAGCGAGGTCTGTGCTAAAATACCGTGTTCATTTGCTAAACATGAGCTCTCAGACCGCAGTTTGACTAGCCTATAATTTTCAGTGAATTTTGAGAGCATATTTATGCTGACGAACGAGCACTTAGTATTTTGAATAATTTTTTGTTTTCATCAGTATTCGATTATCTATGCGTTACAGAGTTACATAGAAGGAGAATCTGCAGATGTTATCAAAATATGGCCTTTCTGAAATTTAAGAGGCTTTCAACTCTTCCCCAGATTAGTTGTAAGTAGAGGCAGCTACGGCCTTAGCAAGGTACTACTACTGATTGTTGCCTTAGCTGGTTGTACATTTACCACTGCTTCTGTTTTTTTCAAGAGTTGATCTGCTTCTTCCTTAACACTACCAGGTATCTTAAATAGTAATCTGAGAGAGAGCTTGGACCATGTTTGCCCTCGCGCAAGGAGGCTTCAGTGACGAAGTAAGATGTAAAATCTCAAATGCCGGCATGTGTTTCTGGCTGTCACATGTTCGTGAAGTGGAGATCCTGTTTGCGACAGCATTTGCAAACAGTCGTTTTTTTGTAGAAGAATTCACGCAAATTTTACCGTCCATTGGACAAAAAAGATGTTTTATGGCAATATGAGAGGTGATCGAGAATATTGGATAGCATGAATCATCATATCGTGATTGCTCTTCAAACTCGCCAACAATAGAGAAAGCCAAGGCCAGGCAGGCGGCTGTCACGATCTGCTTGGCGGCAATTATGTATTCCAAGGACACTTTCCTACAATGTTTTCAAGAATAAATAAAAACAGGAAAATTTCAAGACCTTGAGGGGAAGTCCCACAAGGGTTCCGAATCGTTATTGTCCTAGAGTGTATCTGCATCCGTTCTCGAGGTCGACTGGCTTTGGTTTATTGATTTTTTTTTTTTTAAACGATGCTCATGGAATGAACAGGTATTCAATGTAGAGAAATCGACTTTCGTAAAGGTAGGCCTTGTGGCGGGCGCAGTGAAATCCAGATATGAGGAAATAAATTGTTCTGTTGGCCAACTTAGCTCTTCTTACACGTTCATGGTCGCGCGCTGTTCCGGACGTCGATTAACTTTCGGAAATAACGCCGGTGGTTATATTTTTTTAAGTTCTCATTTGTTAAGGGTTTTGATTAAATAAAATGCGCACACGATAGTCGTTTGGAATGATTTTGTTTTTTCTTCAATTTTACGCAGAAAGTAGTATTTAAGTATTACGTATTACATTTTATTTTGTCGTATCTATTATTTACCTTCAATTTCAATGATTTTTACACTTTTGTATTCATCATCAGCGATTGAAAATATGGTCACTCATCACTCGCTTCTGTCATTCATTAATCATTCTCCATTTTTTACTCATTCTGTTTGGTGTGCCCACTGAGAGTGGTTGGTTTGGTGTGCCCACTGAGAGTGGTTGGTTTGGTGTGCCCACTGAGAGTGGTTGGTTTGGTGTGCCCACTGAGAGTGGTTGGTTTGGTGTGCCCACTGAGAGTGGTTGGTTGGTGTGCCCACTGAGAGTGGTTGGTTTGGTGTGCCCACTGAGAGTGGTTGGTTTGGTGTGCCCACTGAGAGTGGTTGGTTTGGTGTGCCCACTGAGAGTGGTTGGTTTGGTGTGCCCACTGAGAGTGGTTGGTTTGGTGTGCCCACTGAGAGTGGTTGGTTTGGTGTGCCCACTGAGAGTGGTTGGTTTGGTGTGCCCACTGAGAGTGGTTGGTTTGGTGTGCCCACTGAGAGTGGTTGGTTTGGTGTGCCCACTGAGAGTGCTTGTACACATACTAGTCATCATATTCTTGATCAATTGATCACATAATTGTTACAAATTATTCTTCACCCAAGCATGATTCACTATATGCACTTTCCATCAAACATTATGCTTGTCTCATAACAGTATTCATTATCCATGATTCACCACACCTTCACCTTTCATTGATCCTAATTCATCACATTCTTAACAGTACATTGCCCCTCTCTACTCCATACTGTTCATCACTTACACTTGCTTCTCATCCCATGCTATTCATTATGCACCTACTCATTATTTCACTTACCTACTGCCTAGGTACTCAGTCTTTACCATTTATCATGTTTCTACTTTTGTTACCTGCTTACGTTCACTATTCATTACAGGTTTGTTTCAGGCTGTTAGAATCAAACCAAGTTACTTGTATTTCATGTTTGCTTTAATTTCAGGCATCCAACATCATGTGCATCTATGGCAGAGATCATGTCTGTGCTCTTTTTCCACACAATGCGCTACAAGCTCTCGGCTCCCAAGGATGCCAGCTCAGACAGGTTCATTCTGTCCAAGGGTCATGCAGCTCCCATCCTCTATGCTGGTAAGTAAGAAGGTTGTAGGGACTACTGTTATTTTATGGTCTCCTTTTCTCATTAAATAGACAAGGAATAAAGATATGTATCCATCTCTGAAGTTTATGTAAGCCTTGTCATTAATTATTTATGAGGTCTTTATAATTGGTTGAAATCACTTCTGAAAGGTTAATCCTTTGTTTCTTGCTGTCTTTTAGCATGGGCTGAGGCAGGTCTATTCCCCACTGAGGAGTTGATGAACCTGCGTAAGATCGACAATGATCTTGAGGGCCATCCCACTCCTCGCCTCAACTTTGTGGATGTGGCCACTGGCTCATTGGGTCAGGGTCTCTCTGTAGCTTGTGGCATGGCCTATGTGGGCAAGTTTTATGACAAAGCTTCTTACAGGTAATTGCTTATTTACTTTTTAAAAGATGAAGAAATATTTGTTTTGTTGTAGAAGCAGATTCTTTATAATCTTTTAGTAATGCTATGTGCTAAATCTGTCTTTCACAGGACCTACTGTCTCATTGGTGATGGTGAAAGTGCTGAGGGCAGCATCTGGGAGGCTTTGAGCTTTGCAGGAATCAAGAAGCTGGACAATCTGGTGGCCATTTTTGACATCAATCGTCTTGGTCAGTCAGAGCCCACAGCCTTCCAACATGACATGGATGCTTACCGCTCCCGCCTCGAAGGTTTTGGCTGGAATACCTTGGTTGTGGATGGCCATGATATTGAGGCTATTTGCAAGGTAACTTTAGTCTTGAATATGCTAATAGCAGTTATAATTCTAGTTGGGCGGGGGATGCACCTGACTCATGGAGTAGTTATATTGGTGACAAAGTGCTTAGAGATTGTCTTGGCAGAAGGTTAAGGGTTATAGAGACAAAAACAAATTGGCAAGATATTTTGCAGCTGAGGAACTTGTAGGAGTGAATTAACTCCAGGAATAGATTTGAAATGGGTAAAAAATGAAATACTGAGTAATGAATATAATAAGCAATTACTCAAGTAATATATGGAATTAGTCCTTCATTAAATACCAATTAAAACAGTATACAGTGTTGGATAATCATAGCTTTTACTGTC
>NC_051413.1:7409420-7410925 GCF_015228065.2 Penaeus monodon
AGTGAGACAACTCTTAAAGGCTAAATTCTCCTTCATTATTTTTTTTTAGTTATGAGCTCAACTGATGAGTTCATATTGATATAGACAAGTTTTCATTCTACTACAAATAAGTGCTCTAATGGTGAAATGACAAATTTATAGAATTATTGCTGTACTGAACTAACTGCTTGTGCAATAATGATACTATTAGTAGCAGTCTCAGAATCTTGAGTTGATTTGAGAAGATGCATACATAATTTCTGAACCAAATATTAGCAAGGCAAGAAATCAAAAGAGCAATGATCTAAATTCAATGTGAGACCATTATGAATACATGTTATCAAGTTACCTAATTCATGACTTTAAATATTCAGGCATTCCATGAAGCTTCTCAGACAAAGGGCAAGCCCACATGCCTGCTTGCCAAGACTTACAAAGGCAAAGGGTTCCCTGCCATTGAAGATGCAGAGAACTGGCATGGCAAGCCCCTGGGAGCCAAAGCAGAGGAGGTCATTGCTGCCATTGAAGGTCAGATCAAGAATCCTGGACCCAACAACCTTGTACCTCAGAAGCCACTTCACGAAGATGCACCTAAAGTTGATATAAGCAACATTCAACTAGCCAGCCCTCCAAAGTACAACAAAGGTATGTTCCAGATGTATGACTTGGCACTTGGCACTTGGCACTTGGAAGGGGAACTTCAGTATTGCTTAAAGGAAGAAATTTTACATCAATCAATTTACATCAAGTTATAATGAAAAACGAGGAATTATAAGTGAAGTGAAAAAATATCCTTTTACATACAGACTTTGATAACTAAAGAGAGGAGTCAGGAATGTATTAGTTAACTTTGCAGCACTTTAGAAGAATTTTTTTATGGTTCATTCTTGTCTTGCAAGACAAGATGAAGTATTTGTTTTTTGCAGAAATAAAATGTGGCATATGAGTACATAAGTAGAATGTACTCAATGGATTACCTGATGAAAAGGGTTGTATACGAGAAAGAGAGAAAGAGAAAGAGAGAGAATGTGAAGATACTTTTCCCATACCTAAAATAGCAATGGCCATTTTGCAGGTGACAAGGTAGCCACAAGACAGGCATATGGCACTGCTCTCTCCAAGCTTGCTGAAAACAACCAAAGGGTAATTGCTCTTGATGGTGACACAAAGAACTCGACTTTCTCCAATGCCATGTTAAAGACGGATCCTGCCAGGTATGTTGAGCATTGCAAAGTGAATTATTTGTATGGAAGTGTGATTGTTTCGAACTTGGTAAGAAGTTGGATTTTTAATAGATTTTTAGAAAATTTGAAGATATTTTTGCTGTAATATAGTACAGGATATGGAATCTTTAAAATACCCATTAACATCTAGAATATGAAGCCTAGCATTATTGGACTGGACACTAGAATGAAACCCTAAATCAACTTTTCTTCCTGTTTAATTGATTTTAAAATTTTACTATATCGTTGAGATAAACCTATATTTTGAATAAAATGTTTTATATTAAAATCATTATTTCTTAG
>NC_051413.1:7410977-7412136 GCF_015228065.2 Penaeus monodon
TACTAATGTGGGGGGAGGGGGAAATCACATTATCAGTGTTAATAAATGTAAGGTTTTTGGTACACATCTGCATTGGGATTCATTTTTTAAAAATTCCAGGTACATCGAGTGCTTCATTGCTGAACAGAATTTGGTTGGAGTTGGAATTGGAGCAGCTTGCCGAGACCGCACTGTTGCTTTTGTCTCGACCTTCGCTGCATTCTTCACTCGCGCATTTGACCAATTGCGAATGGGTGCTATTTCTCAGGTACTAATTTGTTGCAGTACACTAGGTTGCCGTAAAAACTAATTTGAAAGATTTATTTATATTAGGCTAGGGAGATGAATGTATGAACATCTGTAAATGCAACTTATATTTGAGAATAAGTTTTCTAAATGTTTGGTTCTACATGTAAATGATCTTCATATATTTCAGACCAACATCAACTGTGTGGGATCTCATGCTGGCATCAGCATTGGTGAAGATGGTCCAAGCCAGATGGCACTGGAGGATTTGGCAATGTTCCGCAGCATTCCCTCATCCACTGTCTTCTACCCCTCTGATGCTGTGTCTACTGAGCGTGCCTGTGAGCTTGCTGCCAACACTCCTGGGCTCTGCTTCATTCGTACTTCTCGCCCAGGAACAGCTGTTGTCTATGACAATGATCATCAGTTCGAAGTGAGTGATATGCAAGGATATTTCACATGATTTGATATCATGCAGACTTTTAGTATTGCTGTTAGTATGCTCTAAAAATGATAGGGAATGACTTCTGCACTTTCTTTTGAGTCTCAAATTTGCTTTTGTTTTCATCAAACCAAACCATTGAACACTTTTTTCCTTGAAACTCCTTTCAGATTGGCAAGGGTAATGTAATCATGTCATCAGACAGTGACAAGGTGCTGGTGATTGGTGCTGCCATCACCTTAAGGGAAGCTATGACTGCTGCTGATCAAATGGCTTCTGAGGGAATCAATCTGCGTGTCATGGATCTCTTCACCATTAAGCCCATTGACAAGGAGGGCATTATCAAAAATGCTGTGAGGTGGTGGTCGCAATCGGGGGAGGATCATTATGCAGAAGGTAGGGAGGTTTTACATTAACATTTATTTCTATTGCCATGATGTCGGGCACAAGAGTTGAAATTAATTACATAATTTTTTTTTCAGGGCCTAGGCC
>NC_051413.1:7412166-7412513 GCF_015228065.2 Penaeus monodon
CAACTTTTTATTAAAATTTTCCAGCATAATTTACAATAGAAAAGTATTTTGGATTAATTAAAGTTGTACTTTTGTGAAATATGTTCATGTAAGAAAAAACCAGTTTTATTATTTGGGTGGTATTGGAGAAGCAGTCCGTCAGTGTTGCAATGAGCTGACATCATCAGAAAACCCCTTTGCTGTGCAGTATTCTCGACGGGAAAGTGTAGAACCCGGGAGATGTTTGGGCACTTGCCTCTGCTTTTGTTAGGTGCCAGAGAGATTCTACCCTTTTAAAATTTACACCTTTGTCCAATGTACTAGTTATTATATAGAGACATATTTATGCCCCCTTGATGAAACTTTTG
>NC_051413.1:7412554-7413542 GCF_015228065.2 Penaeus monodon
GGGGTAAGTCTTATTTAGTTGGCATTAATATTTTTCATGAAAGGTTTTAGAGCAAGTCTGTAAAGGTGATTTTAAAGGAACGATTGTATCATTTTGTTGGAACATTTTTTGGAAACTTTCCTACGGAAAAAAAAACTTCCCTTTCGAAATTGAAACCCAATTTTACAACCCCCATTCTTATTTGTTGCGTGATTTTCGGGGAAATACTATTTCAAAAATGTTTCTTTCCCAGAGAACATGAATATTCCATCCCTGCATTGTCAGGAAAACTTTCCCAATTTGGGACTTTGTCTAAATTTTTGCAAACAAGACCCGGGTTGTTACAGAAGGACATTGTTTTTTAAAAATTTTTGAAAAAAGGATTGGGGTAGGAGTTTTTAAAAGGTGTTTGGTAAGCTGCTTTTGTGAAACTATAAAAGTTAATTGTAAGAATGAAAGAGTTTGAGTTTATTAGAGATAAAATTACTTTTTGAATACTAGATGATTTGTATTTTTTTTCATCCAGGGAAAGCTTTACCCCTTCCATTATTTTAAAAGAAATTTTTTGTTTTGTTATGATGAATTAAAATGATGACTCGCATAAAGGGAATAAAGTACAGATTGTGTGTTGTGTTATACCTTGGTAAAAAAAGTTTTTTGATTTTGAACATTGTGTAAGATAAAAATGTACTGCAAATTCTTTGATGATTCAAGTTTTATTGAATAAGTTTTTTAAAACATAAATCATAGATAAAAAAACAAGGGGATAGAAAGGAACGGCAGGAAATTGGGACCATTTCAGTAAAAAAAGGAAAATCGAAAAACCCTACGACAGACAAAAGAAAAACAGAAAAATTGAAAAATCATACATAAGAATAGGACATTGGGCATGCAGAACACACAAGTGCGACAATAACTTTTGTAAAGTGTAAACCAATTAAACGGAAAAAAAAAGCCAAACACTGACTGACAAACATACGATGTAGACACACAAAGAGGGGAAAAATTT
>NC_051413.1:7420297-7421526 GCF_015228065.2 Penaeus monodon
CCCACTACAGGAATCCATTAACCCTGGGTCCAGGGCTTTGAACTGGAGGTCCAAAGTTGACACCTCCAGGACGTTGTCCTTATGTTGGATGGAATTTCAAATTCGAATATCTCGAAAATTAGGAACTGTCCCACTAAACCCCTGGGGGTCAGATAGAGGCTCCTCCCCACTACAGGAATCCATTAACCCCTGGGGTCCAGATCCTTTTTTCGAGAACAGGAGGTCCAAGTTGTCACCTCCAGGACGTTGTCCCACAAGGACGTTTTCCTTATGTTGGATGGAATTTCAAAGTTGAATATCTCGAAAATTAGGAACTGTCCCACTAAACCCCCTGGGGGTCTTATAGAGGCACCTCCCCACTACAGCAATCCATTAACCCCTTGGGGTCCAGATCCTTTTTTTTTCGAGAACTGGAGGTCCAAAGTTGTCATCTCCAGCACGTTGTCCTAATGTTGGATAGAATTTCAAAATCGAATATCTCCAAAATTAGGAACTGAGCCCTAGGTTCCTGATCACTTCATTTCATTCTCGTTCGCATCTTAACCTCTATCAAACTAAAATTTATATAACACTACAGTTATATCTTATTTGTGATTTCTATTGATGTTTTATTGCAGCACAATATTCTTGGTCTCCCGTTCGCTACCAATTACTTGGTACCCAGGAATCGCACGAGGAGGCCGGAGACCGGAGATTTCCGTAGAGTGCAGCGTATACAGCTAAATTGTCGCCCTTTATTAATTTTTTTGGTCACATGTTTGGGCGCCAGTCCCGGCAGCAAAGGTCGTTTTGCTTCAAACAGGTTTCACCAAGGTGCGACGCTGTCGTGTCACTCACAATGAAGATCGGCAAAAATAGAAAAAGGAAAGTTTCGACGGCTGAAAGGAATTACATAACAATTACGTGATCTACTCGATCTTGGTGAAATTGTAATTCCTGTCATGCCTTTCAACATCCACTAAATTTAGATGGAAGTGAATAAAACAAGATTTTTCACTAATCACATCGGGACGGACTTGCTGAAAAAAAAAGAGTTGCGCAGACAGGCCAAACACTACAATCAAGATGGCCGCTATTGCATCGCAGAGCGCATTCCTCGGAACTCAAATTTCCGTGACTATGGCCACCAATCCAAAGGTTAGATTCAGAACAATTAATTAATTTATAACTAAGCATGTTTATTTTAATGGACATACTGATTAGTTAAAATGCGATTTTTTTGTAATTTT
>NC_051413.1:7421685-7423093 GCF_015228065.2 Penaeus monodon
TCTCATGAAAATGAGGAATTGCCGCATTCTCTATGCTTATTGCTTCATTAGAGAAGTGATAGATAATTTACGTAGATTGATATTTGATTAGAAATTTATAAATCAGTGTAAATATGTCAATTGATAGCTGTATTGATCGTTTGCTAAAAGGGGGATAGTGAAGAAATGAAGTGATAGATCAAGGGAAATATTTACAAATAGTATCATAGCTATACGCCTACTGTAGATGAAGAAACTGATATGTGTTAGAGAGACATAGACTGATTTAGTAAATAGGTTAGTTGACATGAAAATAGACAGATGATTGGGTGAAGTGAAAACCGACTAACAGACACGCGACGCCAGTTGTTGCATATCCTCATGTCTTACGAAATGCACGAAAGTCGTCCTTAACTCATGACGAGAATAACATACTTTCGCAGGTTGGAAAGAACAAATAACACCCAAACGTAGAACAAAACGTGAGTGGAACAGAAAATCTCCTGTGATTGGCCGGTCTTGCGGGAGGAGTTGCCAGTTAGCCGTTCGTGCGTAGTTTTGTCTGTTGTCTGCTCGTGGGAGCGCGAGTTCGGCGCACGGTTGCATGGGGTGTACACTGTCAGGCGGAATCCTAGGAACCACGAGCAACATGGCAGATATAAATCAGCAAGAACTTCAGGATATTGCCAACAAACTGAGGATTTTGTCCATCAAGAGCACGGAAGCATCGAAGTCCGGGTAGGTTGAGAAATATTTTGATTTTATTTACACTTCATTCATTTTTTTTAAAAGAATGTTGGTTTGCCGGCTTTTTTAAGAGGAAACTTGTTACTCGAAAGCGATTGGCTGTTGTCATTCGGCAAATGTTTGGCAGCGACTTTGTTCTAATTTGTTTTCGATAGTTTTGAGTAATCGTTATTTAGCAATTACCGCCACGTGAGTCTTCGTGAGTCTTATTTGAGTAAGGATAATTTCACTCGGCTATCTTTTATAAGGCAAATGATGTATGCAAAAGACCCGAACGAATATATCTAAGAAACCATTCCAAAAAAATCTTGGGTACCATTCATTATTATGGGAACCTGTTGATCTCGGCTGCACAGTAACTAGTCTTGTAGGAATGGCTTGTTTGAATTAGAAACTTGTGTTTGAGCTGTTCTGTTTGTGGTTAATGATGACATGGGCCTGTGATGGTTTACTAGATAACCACTCGGCCAGACATTGTTATCTTATGTACATGTTGTTGGTAATGTTTTTAAAAAAATCTTGTTTACTAGCCTACTTTGCTGTTTAAAGTTTTAAAGCTAGCTAATCCCCTATTGCACAGCTTATTGACCGTACCCGTCGGCCTCACAAATGGAGCCATTTGGCATATCTCTGGTGTGAGATGTGGAAACATAACAGAGGCCAAGTTACGTTATTGGATACA
>NC_051413.1:7423117-7423193 GCF_015228065.2 Penaeus monodon
GGTAACACATTTAAGCCAATTCTGTGAGGGCAATTTATATGGGAACTGAACTAAAACTTTAATTTTTTAGCAATCT
>NC_051413.1:7423253-7424109 GCF_015228065.2 Penaeus monodon
TCCGCTGCTCTGTTCCCCTTACTTGGTGCCCTAAGCATGTCCTGCTGTTGCTTCGGGGTTAGCAGTTGGCTGTATCGGCGTTAAATTTAATTTTTTTAAACAAGAGTTGTCGCGTTTTCTTCACAGATTGGGTTCCTGTATCCATGCTTTCTACTCCCTGGTATCGTTTTTTTTTCCTTTGTTTGAAAAGTCCATAGGAAATCCGGCTTTTCAACGCTTAAGAAAATGAGTCGCCTGACAATTTTGGCCTTGAAGAGTAAGACTTTCAGTAATGATTTTTTTCCGTTTTATTTGTTCCTAAAAAAAAAAAAAAATCTGACTTCAGGGGACGTTGGTAAAATATGGACACGGTATTCTGGAAGCATATTAGAGAATAAAAGCACTTCATGAGGAGTGCAAAAAAAGTAACAACCTCTTGGACGTGCCCTGCCCATTGGGAAAGGGATTACGTTCAGACAATTCGGTCCCGTAAACATTTGGCTGTGTAAGGGGAGTTGTGGAAAATGATGGCACCGTTTGCGCTGACTCCGTCACTTTGCGAGCGCGTGGATCACCCCTATAGATGGTTTCTCTAATGGATGAGCAACTCCAGTCGCCACAATCGCCATGGGCGCTTCGTTAGAACGTAAACATTCTTCAAATCGCTCAGAGGCAGCTAGCTAACGCCGATGGGAAGTAAAAATGAATTTTCTTCAGCTGGAGGCATTCTCGCCGAATCGCGGATCTGCTCCCCGGGGAGAGGGGTGCAGGAGAGCGAGACGAGAGAGAGAAAAAAAGATTAAAAACGCTGTGGCGGAGGCCCCGGCGAAGAAAGTCAGGCGTCGGCGTCAAGGTGAAGGCTGGCGCAGGATACTAG
>NC_051413.1:7424337-7424961 GCF_015228065.2 Penaeus monodon
CAGGCATAAAGGGATAGAAGCATTCGTGTATTTTTAAATGTCTTGTTTCAGGTTTTTGTGTTTTTTGCAGTTTTGACCAAGAATGTGACCATATTTTTTTTATTTTCCCTCCCTCGCATCTCGGCATTTTAAATTGCTATACTGTAAAGTTGAAAGGGATTTATGCAATGGGTGTCAAACGCCTACCGGTTGCGCGGTTGGACTCCATATGGAACCCGTAGAGATATTTACTACTGTGACGGCAGGAGAGAGCTATGGAAGGGGGAGGAAAGGAAGAGCAAGGCCGATAGATTCGAATTTCCTATATTTTGTCTTGTTTTGAATGTCATAGATCTATAGGGATAGATATCTTGGCAAACGATATCTGTCTGTTACGACCGTCCACGTAACATTCCATGGCCCCCGGCAACGTCGAGGCGGGTTAACGGGCCAGAGAAGCTCCGAATTCGAGTGTAAAGTTGCGGTCGGCGATTATCCATGCGCGGCAAGGCTGTCCGGGGAAAGCGTGTTCACGTCATGGTGGTTCTGCCGGAGGGTCACGCCGTTGCCAACCCCCGCCGGTGTTGGCTGCTCTGCCGGCGCGCCTGCCTCGTTTCCCTCTTCAACTCTTGGCTTTGGACGTTG
>NC_051413.1:7425260-7426388 GCF_015228065.2 Penaeus monodon
AGCAAGGTGTCACCGTCTGGCCGAGACGCCGTCTGCTCCCGTCTGGCTAATTCGCGTCTCCCCCTGTCCCCTCATGTTTGTGGTTGGTTGAGGTTAGCTCTTGGCTCTCTTAGTGGCAATTACTAGTACTCTGATTGTTTTAGAAGAGTTGCCATCAGTCACTGGCGGTTTAAGGTCTGGAAGCCAACGCAAGGTATTAGGAGCGGATGATCAGCGAGGTTTTTTAAAAGCATCCTTGACGAGTGCTATTTATGGCTTCCCAAAAGGCTTCCTGGTGGACGATTTCCACGTAGAAGCTCTCGAGAAAGTAAAAAGTAAGAAAAACAAGAACTAACAATAGTTAGTAAAATGCTGACCGAAATTAGCCTGTAGAAAGAAGATTGAATTGAAAAAAGAACGTTCATAAATAAGTAATGGATTGTCGTTTGATTCCTTCTGAGCCTCCCAAATGCCTCGTCCACAGATCTTGCCCAGGAATGTCCATGGACGTTTTTATCTCCCGAGTTTTCTCATCTTCCCCAAAGCGCTGGGCCCTCATGGGTCTTCTGGGGAATGGAGATAAGACAGTGTTTTTCTGCGTCTTCGTCGGTATTCTTTGTAATCTGTGTAATCCTCTTCCTCTTCTCGATTTCCCTCTTCCTCGCCTCTGTTCATCGGTATTGCTGGATCTTTCCTCTCCCTTCTTTCTCCTCCCTTTCCTCTCTTCCTTCTTTCTCCTCCCTTTCCCTCCTTTCCTCTCTTCCTTCTTTCTCCTCCCTTTCCCTCCTTTCCTCTCTTCCTTCTTTCTCCTCCCTTTCCCTCCTTTCCTCTCTTCCTTCTTTCTCCTCTCTTTCCCTCCTTTCCTCTCTTCCTTCTTTCTCCTCTCTTTCCCTCCTTTCCTCTCTTCCTTCTTTCTCCTCCCTTTCCCTCCTTTCCTCTCTTCCTTCCGTCTCCCCCGCTTTTTCTAGTATTTTTTTTTCTCAAGTTTCATCACTGTCATGTATTTTTTTTATTACAGTCGCCCTCTCCCCATTCATGTTTGGTATATTTATTTTCTCTACTTCTGTGTTTTCTCACCTCCATTCCTTCCTCACCCATCCTTCACTTTTCTTTATCTTCCTTGTCTCCTTCGCTCTTCCTTTCACCCCT
>NC_051413.1:7426497-7430481 GCF_015228065.2 Penaeus monodon
CGCTTCTGTTCTGTTCTTGTTCCCTTTTGCTGAAAGGTAAGCTAGATTTAGTGGTCAGAGGATGACTGTGCGTTTTTCCCTTTAAAGAATGACGCTAATTTCAAGGCAGGTAAATGAAATGTCACTCCTGAAGATCTACTCGGTGGATCTCGGGCTGTTAAAACTACTACATAATTATACATTAGATGAGTAATGTAACCTTTGTTGTAACAATATTGAAGTAAAAGAACAGTAAGTAAAACGAAGCAAATATGATTAACAGTAACATGATAACTTGCTGGATAAATCGCCTGTAAAGTGCGTTTCTCGGGAGTGGTTAGGTTGCGACTGTCTGCGGTATTTTGTTGGTAATGAATGCTTCAGGTTGATGTTTGTGGCAGTGTTCAGCTTGTAATGGCGGATGCCGTGTGCATTTTGATATATTTTCAACATTATTTTGAATAATAATAACATAGAACTACTATGGCGTGGCCTATATCGTATAGCAGTGAGGTGTACTCGGCTATTAATAGGGAATGTGTGTTAATTATACATGATCTGTGAAAGTGCACACATTTTGAAGAAATGTTCTGGCCTTGGGGAAAATAACAGAAGTCCACAACGTTGGGCAATAATTAGGAGTGGAGAAGAGAGCTAGTCACCTTGCAAGCGTCGTGCATCTTGTCCCCGTTGGGAGAGAGCGAGGTCTGTGCTAAAATACCGTGTTCATTTGCTAAACATGAGCTCTCAGACCGCAGTTTGACTAGCCTATAATTTTCAGTGAATTTTGAGAGCATATTTATGCTGACGAACGAGCACTTAGTATTTTGAATAATTTTTTGTTTTCATCAGTATTCGATTATCTATGCGTTACAGAGTTACATAGAAGGAGAATCTGCAGATGTTATCAAAATATGGCCTTTCTGAAATTTAAGAGGCTTTCAACTCTTCCCCAGATTAGTTGTAAGTAGAGGCAGCTACGGCCTTAGCAAGGTACTACTACTGATTGTTGCCTTAGCTGGTTGTACATTTACCACTGCTTCTGTTTTTTTCAAGAGTTGATCTGCTTCTTCCTTAACACTACCAGGTATCTTAAATAGTAATCTGAGAGAGAGCTTGGACCATGTTTGCCCTCGCGCAAGGAGGCTTCAGTGACGAAGTAAGATGTAAAATCTCAAATGCCGGCATGTGTTTCTGGCTGTCACATGTTCGTGAAGTGGAGATCCTGTTTGCGACAGCATTTGCAAACAGTCGTTTTTTTGTAGAAGAATTCACGCAAATTTTACCGTCCATTGGACAAAAAAGATGTTTTATGGCAATATGAGAGGTGATCGAGAATATTGGATAGCATGAATCATCATATCGTGATTGCTCTTCAAACTCGCCAACAATAGAGAAAGCCAAGGCCAGGCAGGCGGCTGTCACGATCTGCTTGGCGGCAATTATGTATTCCAAGGACACTTTCCTACAATGTTTTCAAGAATAAATAAAAACAGGAAAATTTCAAGACCTTGAGGGGAAGTCCCACAAGGGTTCCGAATCGTTATTGTCCTAGAGTGTATCTGCATCCGTTCTCGAGGTCGACTGGCTTTGGTTTATTGATTTTTTTTTTTTTAAACGATGCTCATGGAATGAACAGGTATTCAATGTAGAGAAATCGACTTTCGTAAAGGTAGGCCTTGTGGCGGGCGCAGTGAAATCCAGATATGAGGAAATAAATTGTTCTGTTGGCCAACTTAGCTCTTCTTACACGTTCATGGTCGCGCGCTGTTCCGGACGTCGATTAACTTTCGGAAATAACGCCGGTGGTTATATTTTTTTAAGTTCTCATTTGTTAAGGGTTTTGATTAAATAAAATGCGCACACGATAGTCGTTTGGAATGATTTTGTTTTTTCTTCAATTTTACGCAGAAAGTAGTATTTAAGTATTACGTATTACATTTTATTTTGTCGTATCTATTATTTACCTTCAATTTCAATGATTTTTACACTTTTGTATTCATCATCAGCGATTGAAAATATGGTCACTCATCACTCGCTTCTGTCATTCATTAATCATTCTCCATTTTTTACTCATTCTGTTTGGTGTGCCCACTGAGAGTGGTTGGTTTGGTGTGCCCACTGAGAGTGGTTGGTTTGGTGTGCCCACTGAGAGTGGTTGGTTTGGTGTGCCCACTGAGAGTGGTTGGTTTGGTGTGCCCACTGAGAGTGGTTGGTTTGGTGTGCCCACTGAGAGTGGTTGGTTTGGTGTGCCCACTGAGAGTGGTTGGTTTGGTGTGCCCACTGAGAGTGGTTGGTTTGGTGTGCCCACTGAGAGTGGTTGGTTTGGTGTGCCCACTGAGAGTGGTTGGTTTGGTGTGCCCACTGAGAGTGCTTGTACACATACTAGTCATCATATTCTTGATCAATTGATCACATAATTGTTACAAATTATTCTTCACCCAAGCATGATTCACTATATGCACTTTCCATCAAACATTATGCTTGTCTCATAACAGTATTCATTATCCATGATTCACCACACCTTCACCTTTCATTGATCCTAATTCATCACATTCTTAACAGTACATTGCCCCTCTCTACTCCATACTGTTCATCACTTACACTTGCTTCTCATCCCATGCTATTCATTATGCACCTACTCATTATTTCACTTACCTACTGCCTAGGTACTCAGTCTTTACCATTTATCATGTTTCTACTTTTGTTACCTGCTTACGTTCACTATTCATTACAGGTTTGTTTCAGGCTGTTAGAATCAAACCAAGTTACTTGTATTTCATGTTTGCTTTAATTTCAGGCATCCAACATCATGTGCATCTATGGCAGAGATCATGTCTGTGCTCTTTTTCCACACAATGCGCTACAAGCTCTCGGCTCCCAAGGATGCCAGCTCAGACAGGTTCATTCTGTCCAAGGGTCATGCAGCTCCCATCCTCTATGCTGGTAAGTAAGAAGGTTGTAGGGACTACTGTTATTTTATGGTCTCCTTTTCTCATTAAATAGACAAGGAATAAAGATATGTATCCATCTCTGAAGTTTATGTAAGCCTTGTCATTAATTATTTATGAGGTCTTTATAATTGGTTGAAATCACTTCTGAAAGGTTAATCCTTTGTTTCTTGCTGTCTTTTAGCATGGGCTGAGGCAGGTCTATTCCCCACTGAGGAGTTGATGAACCTGCGTAAGATCGACAATGATCTTGAGGGCCATCCCACTCCTCGCCTCAACTTTGTGGATGTGGCCACTGGCTCATTGGGTCAGGGTCTCTCTGTAGCTTGTGCATGGCCTATGTGGGCAAGTTTTATGACAAAGCTTCTTACAGGTAATTGCTTATTTACTTTTTAAAAGATGAAGAAATATTTGTTTTGTTGTAGAAGCAGATTCTTTATAATCTTTTAGTAATGCTATGTGCTAAATCTGTCTTTCACAGGACCTACTGTCTCATTGGTGATGGTGAAAGTGCTGAGGGCAGCATCTGGGAGGCTTTGAGCTTTGCAGGAATCAAGAAGCTGGACAATCTGGTGGCCATTTTTGACATCAATCGTCTTGGTCAGTCAGAGCCCACAGCCTTCCAACATGACATGGATGCTTACCGCTCCCGCCTCGAAGGTTTTGGCTGGAATACCTTGGTTGTGGATGGCCATGATATTGAGGCTATTTGCAAGGTAACTTTAGTCTTGAATATGCTAATAGCAGTTATAATTCTAGTTGGGCGGGGGATGCACCTGACTCATGGAGTAGTTATATTGGTGACAAAGTGCTTAGAGATTGTCTTGGCAGAAGGTTAAGGGTTATAGAGACAAAAACAAATTGGCAAGATATTTTGCAGCTGAGGAACTTGTAGGAGTGAATTAACTCCAGGAATAGATTTGAAATGGGTAAAAAATGAAATACTGAGTAATGAATATAATAAGCAATTACTCAAGTAATATATGGAATTAGTCCTTCATTAAATACCAATTAAAACAGTATACAGTGTTGGATAATCATAGCTTTTACTGTC
>NC_051413.1:7432562-7434066 GCF_015228065.2 Penaeus monodon
AGTGAGACAACTCTTAAAGGCTAATTCTCCTTCATTATTTTTTTTTTAGTTATGAGCTCAACTGATGAGTTCATATTGATATAGACAAGTTTTCATTCTACTACAAATAAGTGCTCTAATGGTGAAATGACAAATTTATAGAATTATTGCTGTACTGAACTAACTGCTTGTGCAATAATGATACTATTAGTAGCAGTCTCAGAATCTTGAGTTGATTTGAGAAGATGCATACATAATTTCTGAACCAAATATTAGCAAGGCAGAAATCAAAAGAGCAATGATCTAAATTCAATGTGAGACCATTATGAATACATGTTATCAAGTTACCTAATTCATGACTTTAAATATTCAGGCATTCCATGAAGCTTCTCAGACAAAGGGCAAGCCCACATGCCTGCTTGCCAAGACTTACAAAGGCAAAGGGTTCCCTGCCATTGAAGATGCAGAGAACTGGCATGGCAAGCCCCTGGGAGCCAAAGCAGAGGAGGTCATTGCTGCCATTGAAGGTCAGATCAAGAATCCTGGACCCAACAACCTTGTACCTCAGAAGCCACTTCACGAAGATGCACCTAAAGTTGATATAAGCAACATTCAACTAGCCAGCCCTCCAAAGTACAACAAAGGTATGTTCCAGATGTATGACTTGGCACTTGGCACTTGGCACTTGGAAGGGGAACTTCAGTATTGCTTAAAGGAAGAAATTTTACATCAATCAATTTACATCAAGTTATAATGAAAAACGAGGAATTATAAGTGAAGTGAAAAAATATCCTTTTACATACAGACTTTGATAACTAAAGAGAGGAGTCAGGAATGTATTAGTTAACTTTGCAGCACTTTAGAAGAATTTTTTTATGGTTCATTCTTGTCTTGCAAGACAAGATGAAGTATTTGTTTTTTGCAGAAATAAAATGTGGCATATGAGTACATAAGTAGAATGTACTCAATGGATTACCTGATGAAAAGGGTTGTATACGAGAAAGAGAGAAAGAGAAAGAGAGAGAATGTGAAGATACTTTTCCCATACCTAAAATAGCAATGGCCATTTTGCAGGTGACAAGGTAGCCACAAGACAGGCATATGGCACTGCTCTCTCCAAGCTTGCTGAAAACAACCAAAGGGTAATTGCTCTTGATGGTGACACAAAGAACTCGACTTTCTCCAATGCCATGTTAAAGACGGATCCTGCCAGGTATGTTGAGCATTGCAAAGTGAATTATTTGTATGGAAGTGTGATTGTTTCGAACTTGGTAAGAAGTTGGATTTTTAATAGATTTTTAGAAAATTTGAAGATATTTTTGCTGTAATATAGTACAGGATATGGAATCTTTAAAATACCCATTAACATCTAGAATATGAAGCCTAGCATTATTGGACTGGACACTAGAATGAAACCCTAAATCAACTTTTCTTCCTGTTTAATTGATTTTAAAATTTTACTATATCGTTGAGATAAACCTATATTTTGAATAAAATGTTTTATATTAAAATCATTATTTCTTAG
>NC_051413.1:7434118-7435294 GCF_015228065.2 Penaeus monodon
TACTAATGTGGGGGGAGGGGGAAATCACATTATCAGTGTTAATAAATGTAAGGTTTTTGGTACACATCTGCATTGGGATTCATTTTTTAAAAATTCCAGGTACATCGAGTGCTTCATTGCTGAACAGAATTTGGTTGGAGTTGGAATTGGAGCAGCTTGCCGAGACCGCACTGTTGCTTTTGTCTCGACCTTCGCTGCATTCTTCACTCGCGCATTTGACCAATTGCGAATGGGTGCTATTTCTCAGGTACTAATTTGTTGCAGTACACTAGGTTGCCGTAAAAACTAATTTGAAAGATTTATTTATATTAGGCTAGGGAGATGAATGTATGAACATCTGTAAATGCAACTTATATTTGAGAATAAGTTTTCTAAATGTTTGGTTCTACATGTAAATGATCTTCATATATTTCAGACCAACATCAACTGTGTGGGATCTCATGCTGGCATCAGCATTGGTGAAGATGGTCCAAGCCAGATGGCACTGGAGGATTTGGCAATGTTCCGCAGCATTCCCTCATCCACTGTCTTCTACCCCTCTGATGCTGTGTCTACTGAGCGTGCCTGTGAGCTTGCTGCCAACACTCCTGGGCTCTGCTTCATTCGTACTTCTCGCCCAGGAACAGCTGTTGTCTATGACAATGATCATCAGTTCGAAGTGAGTGATATGCAAGGATATTTCACATGATTTGATATCATGCAGACTTTTAGTATTGCTGTTAGTATGCTCTAAAAATGATAGGGAATGACTTCTGCACTTTCTTTTGAGTCTCAAATTTGCTTTTGTTTTCATCAAACCAAACCATTGAACACTTTTTTCCTTGAAACTCCTTTCAGATTGGCAAGGGTAATGTAATCATGTCATCAGACAGTGACAAGGTGCTGGTGATTGGTGCTGCCATCACCTTAAGGGAAGCTATGACTGCTGCTGATCAAATGGCTTCTGAGGGAATCAATCTGCGTGTCATGGATCTCTTCACCATTAAGCCCATTGACAAGGAGGGCATTATCAAAAATGCTCGTGAGTGTGGTGGTCGCATCATCGTTGTGGAGGATCATTATGCAGAAGGTAGGGAGGTTTTCTACATTATACATTTATTTTCTATTGCCATGATGTCAGGCACCAAGATGTTGAAATTTATATATACATAATTCTTTTTTCAGGGCCTAGGCCCA
>NC_051413.1:7435332-7435704 GCF_015228065.2 Penaeus monodon
AACCTATTTATTGAAATTTCCATGCATAATTACAATAGCAAGTAGTTTGGATTACAGTTAAGTTGTACTTTTGTGTAAATATGTTCATGTAAGTAAAACCAGCCATTTATTACTTTAGGTGGTATTGGAGAAGCAGTCCTGTCAGCTGTTGCAATGGAGCGTGACATCATCATGAAACACCTTGCTGTGCCACGTATTCCTCGATCTGGAAAGTGTGACGAACTCCTGGAGATGTTTGGCATCTCTGCCTCTGCTGTTGTTAAGGCTGCCAGAGAGATATCTAGCCTTTAAATTACACCTCTTGTCTCAGATTGTACTATGTTATTTGCATATAGCAGACATATTTATGCTTCCCAGTTGATGAAACTGTTG
>NC_051413.1:7435741-7436775 GCF_015228065.2 Penaeus monodon
CTGGTAATGTCTGTATTTATGTTGGCACTTAATATTGTCATGTAAGGTAGTAGCAAGTCTGTGAAGGTGATTTTAGAAGGTAACGATTGTCATCATTTTGTTGGAACATTGTTGGAACATTCCTACAGGAAACAAAACATTCCATTTTCGAAATTGCAACCAAGTTTACAACTCCATTCTATATTTGTTTGCTTGTGATTTTCAGGAAATATCTATTTCAAGAAACTTGATCATTCCAGAGAACATGAATTATTCCATACCTGCATTGTCAGGAAACATTCCAATTGGACTTTGTCCTAAATTTTTTGCAAACAAGATCCGGTTGTTACAGAAGGACAGTTCGTTGTTTAATAATTCTTGAAAAAGGATTGGTGTATGGTAGTTCTTCAAAGAGTGTGATTGGTAAGCTGTTACTTTTGTGAAACTATGAAAAGTTAATTGTAATGAATGTAAGATGATTGATGTTTATTAGAGATAATAATTCACATATTTGAATACTAGATGCACTTGTATTATTTTTCATCCAGGGAAAGCTTTACTCCTTCCAGTTATTTTTATGAAGAAATTTATTGTTTTGTTATTGATGAATATTATAATGCATAGACTCGCCATGAAGTGGAATAAACGTACAGATTTGTGTGTTGTGTTATGACCTTGGTGAAAAAGTTATTTGATTATTGAACATTGTGTAAGATAAAAATGTACTGCAATATTCATTGATGGATTCAAGTTTTATGTGAATAAGTATTTTTAAACATAAATTCATAGATAACAAAACAAGTGGATAGAAATGTGAACTGCAGGAAATTGGTAGACCATTTCAGTAAAAAAAGGAAAATCGACAAACCTACTGACAGACAAAAGCAAACAGAATAATTGACAAATCATACATAAGAGCATAGGACACTTGGGCATGCAGACACACACAAGTGCAGACAAATAACTATTGTAAAGTGTTAACCATATTCATATTCGGTAAAAAAAGCCAAACACTGACTGACAAACATACAGATGTAGACACACACAAGATGGGG
>NC_051413.1:7443752-7445142 GCF_015228065.2 Penaeus monodon
CCCCCCCCACTACAGGAATCCATTAACCCCTGGGGTCCAGGGCTTTGAACTGGAGGTCCAAAGTTGACACCTCCAGGACGTTGTCCTTATGTTGGATGGAATTTCAAATTCGAATATCTCGAAAATTAGGAACTGTCCCACTAAACCCCCTGGGGGTCAGATAGAGGCTCCTCCCCACTACAGGAATCCATTAACCCCTGGGGTCCAGATCCTTTTTTCGAGAACAGGAGGTCCAAAGTTGTCACCTCCAGGACGTTGTCCCACAAGGACGTTTTCCTTATGTTGGATGGAATTTCAAAGTTGAATATCTCGAAAATTAGGAACTGTCCCACTAAACCCCCTGGGGGTCTTATAGAGGCACCTCCCCACTACAGCAATCCATTAACCCCTTGGGGTCCAGATCCTTTTTTTTTCGAGAACTGGAGGTCCAAAGTTGTCATCTCCAGCACGTTGTCCTAATGTTGGATAGAATTTCAAAATCGAATATCTCCAAAATTAGGAACTGAGCCCTAGGTTCCTGATCACTTCATTTCATTCTCGTTCGCATCTTAACCTCTATCAAACTAAAATTTATATAACACTACAGTTATATCTTATTTTGTGATTTCTATTGATGTTTTATTGCAGCACAATATTCTTGGTCTCCCGTTCGCTACCAATTACTTGGTACCCAGGAATCGCCACGAGGAGGCCGGAGACCGGAGATTTCCGTAGAGTGCAGCGTATACAGCTAAATTGTCGCCCTTTTATTAATTTTTTTGGTCACATGTTTGGGCGCCACGTCCCGGCAGCAAAGGTCGTTTTGCTTCAAACAGGTTTCACCAAGGTGCGACGCTGTCGTGTCACTCACAATGAAGATCGGCAAAAATAGAAAAAGGAAAGTTTCGACGGCTGAAAGGAATTACATAACAATTACGTGATCTACTCGATCTTTGGTGAAATTGTAATTCCTGTCATGCCTTTCAACATCCACTAAATTTAGATGGAAGTGAATAAAACAAGATTTTTCACTAATCACATCGGGACGGACTTGCTGAAAAAAAAAGAGTTGCGCAGACAGGCCAAACACTACAATCAAGATGGCCGCTATTGCATCGCAGAGCGCATTCCCTCGGAACTCAAATTTCCGTGACTATGGCCACCAATCCAAAGGTTAGATTCAGAACAATTAATTAATTTATAACTAAGCATGTTTATTTTAATGGACATACTGATTAGTTTAAAATGCAGTATTTTTTGTAAATCTTTATCCTGAAATACGAATCAAATGTAAAGGTCCATTTCTACTAGAGCGTTTTTCCGCCGCGTTTTCACCGCCGTGCGATAAATCCTTTCTTATACCTTATGAATAACAATTGATTCTCGCCGGCGCGGAAGCGGGAAACCCGTG
>NC_051413.1:7445242-7449127 GCF_015228065.2 Penaeus monodon
CTTTCTGGATCTTGGTCCCTTTCTGGTCTAGATTAGGGATGAAAAACGCTAATTCAAGGCAGGTAAATAATGTCACTCCTGAAGATCACCTGGATCTCGTCTGTTAATAAACACTACAAATTTACTTTAGATGAGTAATGTAACCTTTGTTGTAACAATATGAAGTAAAAGAACAGTAAGTAAACGAAGCAAATATGATTAACAGTAACCCTGAAAAACTTGCTGGATAAATCGCCTGTAAAGTGCGTTTTCTCGGAGTGGTTAGGTTTGCGACTGTCTGCGGTATTTTGTTGGTAATGATGCTTCGGGTTGATGTTGTGGCAGTGTTCAGCTTGTAAGGGCGGATGCCGTGTGCTTTTTTGATTTTATTTTCAACATTATTTTGGAATAATAATACATAGAACTACTAGGGCGTGGCCTATATCGTATAGCATTTGAGGTGTACTCGGCTATAATAGGGGAATGTGTGTTATTATACATGATCTGTGAAAGTGCACACATTTGAAGAAATGTTCTGGCCTTGGGGAAAATAACAGAAGTCCAAACGTTGGGCAATAATTTGGGAGTGGAGAAGAGAGCTAGTCACCTTGCAAGCGTCGTGCATCTTGCCCCCCTTTGGGAGGAGGCGAGGTCTGTGCTAAAAACGTGTTCATTTTGCTAAACTGAGCTCTCAGACCGCATTTTTGACTAGCCTATAATTTTCAGTGAATTTTGAGAGCTATTTATGCTGACGAACGAGCACTTAGTATTTTGAAAAATTTTTGTTTTCATCATATTCGATTATCTATGCGTTACAGATTACATAAAAGGGAGAATCTGCAGATGTTATAAAAAATATGGCCTTCTAAAATTTTAAGAGGTTTTCAACTCTTCCCAGATTAGTTGTAAGTAGAGGCAGCTACGGCCTTAGCAAGGGACTACTACGGGTTGTTGCCTTAGCTGGTTGTACATTTACCACTGTTCTTTTTTTTCAGAGTTGATCTGCTTCTTCCTTAACACTACCAGGGATCTTAAATAGTAATCTGAGAGAAGCTTGGACCATGTTTGCCCTCGCGCAAGGAGGCTTCAGTGGGCGAAGTAAGATGTTTAAAAACTCAAATGCCGGCATGTGTTTCTGGCTGTCACATGTTCGTGAAGTGGAGATCCTGTTTGCGACAGCATTTGCAAACAGTCGTTTTTTTGTAGAAGAATTCACGCAAATTTTTTCCGTCCATTGGACAAAAAAAATGTTTTATGGCAATATGAGAGGTGATCGAGAAAAATTGGATAGCATGAATTTATCATATCGTGATTGCTCTTCAAACTCGCCAACAATAGAGAAAGCCAAAGGGCCAGGGGAGGCGGCTGTCACGATCTGCTTGGCGGCAATTATGTATTCCAAGGACACTTTTCCCACAATGTTTTCAAGAATAAAAAAAAACAGGAAAATTTTAAGACCTTGAGGGGAAGTCCCACAAGGGTTCCGAATCGTTATTTTCCAGAGTGTATCTGCATCCGTTCTCGAGGTCGACTGGCTTGGTTTATTGATTTTTTTTTTTTTAAACGATGCTCATGGAATGACAGGTATTCAATGTAGAGAAAACGACTTTCGTAAAGGTAGGCCTTGTGGCGGGCGCAGTGAAATCCAATATGAGGAAATAAAATTGTTCTGTTGGCCAACTTAGCTCTTCTTACACGTTCATGGTCGCGCGCTGTTCCGGACGTCGATTAACTTTTTGGAAAATAACGCGGTGGTTATATTTTTTTAAGTTCTCATTTGTTAAGGGTTTTGATTAAATAAAATGCGCACACGATAGTCGTTTGGAATGATTTTTTTTTCTTCAATTTTACGCAGAAAGTAGTATTTAAGTATTACGTATTACATTTTTTTTGGTCGTATCTTTTATTTACCTTCAATTTCAATGATTTTACACTTTTGTATTCATCATCAGCGATTGAAAATATGGTCCTCATCACTCGCTTCTGTCATTCATTAATCATTCTCCATTTTTTACTCATTCTGTTTGGTGTGCCCACTGAGAGTGGTTGGTTTGGTTGTGCCCCCCTGAGAGTGGTTTGGGTTTGGTGTGCCCCCTGAGAGTGGTTTGGTTTGGTGTGCCCACTGAGAGTGGTTGGTTTGGGTGTGCCCACTGAGAGTGGTTGGTTTGGTGTGCCCACTGAGAGTGGTTGGTTTGGTGTGCCACTGAGAGTGGTTGGTTTTGTGTGCCCACTGAGAGTGGTTGGTTTGGTGTGCCACTGAGAGTGGTTGGTTTGGTGTGCCCACGAGAGTGCTTGTACACATATAGTCATCATATTCTTGTTTCAATTGATCCATAATTGTTAAAAATTATTCTTCCCCCAAGCATGATTCACTATATGCACTTTCCCATCAAACATTATGCTTGTCTCATAACAGTATTCATTATCCATGATTCACCACACCTTCACCTTTCATTGATCCTAATTCATCACATTCTTAACAGTACATTGCCCCTCTCTACTCCATACTGTTCATCCTTACACTTGCTTCTCATCCCATGCTATTCTTATGCACCTACTCCATTATTTCACTTACCTACTGCCTAGGTACTCAGTCTTTACCATTTATATGTTTCTACTTTTTACCTGCTTACGTTCACTATTCTTACAGGTTTGTTTCAGGCTGTTAGAATCAAACACAGTTACTTGTATTTCATGTTTGCTTTTAAATTTTAGGCATCCAAAATCATGTGCATCTATGGCAGAGATCATGTCTGTGCTCTTTTTCCACACAATGCGCTACAAGCTCTCGGGTCCCAAGGAGCCCAGCTCAGACAGGGGTTTATTCTGTCCAAGGGTCATGCAGTCCCATCCTCTATGCTGGTAAGTAAGAAGGTTGTAGGGACTACTGTTATTTTATGGTCTCCTTTCTCATTAAAAAGACAAGGAATAAAGTATGTATCCATCTCTGAAGTTATGTAAGCCTTGTCATTAAATTTTTATGAGGTCTTATAATTGGTTTTAAATCACTTCTGAAAGGTTAATCCTTTGTTTCTTGCTGTTCTTTAGCATGGGCTGAGGCAGGTCTATTCCCCACTGAGGAGTTGATGAACCCGCGTAAGATCGACAAAGATCTTGAGGGCCATCCCATCCTCGCCTCAACTTTGTGGATGTGGCCACTGGCTCATTGGGTCGGGTCTCTCTGTAGCTTGTGGCATGGCCTATGTGGGCAAGTTTTATGACAAAGCTTCTTACAGGTAATTGCTTTTTACTTTTTAAAAGATGAAGAAATATTTGTTTTGTTGTAGAAGCAGATTCTTTTTAATCTTTTAGTAATGCTATGTGCTAAATCTGTCTTTCCAGGGGCTACTGTCTCATTGGTGATGGTGAAAGTGCTGAGGGCAGAAATCTGGGAGGCTTTGAGCTTTGCAGGAATCAAGAAGCTGGACAATCGGGTTTGGCCATTTTGACATCATCGTCTTGGTCAGCAGAGCCCACAGCCTTCCAACATGACAGGATGCTTCCCGCTCCCGGCCTCGAAGGTTTTGGCTGGAATACCTTGGTTGTGGATGGCCATGATATTTAGGCTATTTGCAAGGTAACTTTAGTCTTGAAATGCTAATAGCAGTTATAATTCTAGTTGGCGGGGGATGCACCTGACTCATGGAGTAGTTATATTGGTGACAAGTGCTTAGAGATTGTCTTGGCAGAAGGTTAAAGGGTTTTAGAGACAAAAACAAATTGGCAAGATATTTTGCAGCTGAGGAACTTGTAGGAGTGAATTAACTCCAGGAATAGATTTGAAATGGGTTAAAAAATGAAATACTGAGTAATGAATATAATAAGCAATTACTCAATTTAAAATATGGAATTAGTCCCTTTATTAAATACCAATTAAAACAGTATACAGTGTTGGATAATCATAGC
>NC_051413.1:7451187-7453917 GCF_015228065.2 Penaeus monodon
CCCATAAGTGGACAACTCTTAAAGGGTAAATTCTCCTTCATTTTTTTTTAGTTTATGAGCTCAACTGATGAGTTCTATTGATATAGACAAGTTTTCATTTACTACAAATAAGTGCTCTAATGGTGAAATGACAAATTTATAGAATTATTGCTTTTACTGAAAT
Source organism: Penaeus monodon (assembly GCF_015228065.2). NCBI lineage: Eukaryota > Metazoa > Arthropoda > Malacostraca > Decapoda > Penaeidae > Penaeus > Penaeus monodon. Next base: position 7,451,351 of record NC_051413.1, read on the forward strand.
AACTGCTTGTGCAATAATGATACTATTAGTAGCAGTCTCAGAATCCTTGAGTTTTTGAGAAGATGCATACATAATTCTGAACCAAATATTAGCAAGGGAAGAAATCAAAGAGCAATGAATCTAAATTCAATGTGAGACCATATGAATACATGTTATAAATTTACCTAATTCATGACTTTAAATATCAGGCATTCCATGAAGCTTCTCAGACAAAGGGCAAGCCCACATGCCTGCTTGCCAAGACTTACAAAGCAAAGGGTTCCCTGCCATTGAAGATGGGAGAGAATGGCATGGCAAGCCCCTGGGAGCCAAAGCAGAGGAGGTCATTGCTGCCATTGAAGGTCAGATCAAGAATCCTGGACCCAACCTGTACCTCAGAAACCACTTCACGAAGAAAGCACCTAAAGTTGATATAAGCAACATTCAACTAGCCAGCCTCCAAAGTACAACAAAGGTATGTTCCAGATGTATGACTTGGCACTTGGCACTTGGCACTTGGAAGGGGAACTTCAGTATTGCTTAAAGGAAGAAATTTGACATCAAACAATTTACATCAAGTTATAATGAAAAAACGAGGAATTATAAGTGAAGTGAAAAAAATATCCTTTTACATACGACTTTGATAATAAAGAGAGGAGTCAGGAATGTATTAGTTAACTTTGCAGCACTTAGAAGAATTTTTTATGGTTCATTTTGTCTTGCAACAAGATGAAGTATTTGTTTTTTGCAGAAATAAAATGTGGCATATGAGTACATAAGTAGAATGTACTCAATGGATTACCTGATGAAAAGGGTTGTTTTACGAGAAAGAGAGAAAGAGAAAGAGAGAGAATGTGAAGATCTTTTCCCATACCTAAAATAGCAATGGCCATTTGCAGGTGACCCAAAGGGAGCCACAGACAGGCATATGGCACTGCTCTCTCCAAGCTTGCTGAAAACAACCAAAGGGTAATTGCTCTTGATGGTGACACAAAGAACTCGACTTTCTCCAATGCCATGTTAAAGACGGATCCTCCGGGTATGTTGAGCATTGCAAAGTGAATTATTTGTATGGAAGGGGTGATTGTTTCGAATTTGGGTTTAAGAAGTTGGATTTTTAATAGATTTTTTAGAATTTGAAGATATTTTTGCTGTAATATAGTACAGGATATGATCTTTAAAATACCCATTAACATCTAGAATATGAAGCCTAGCATTATTGGACTGGACACTAGAATGAAACCCTAAATCAACTTTTCTTCCTGTTTTAATTTTATTTTAAAAATTTTACTATATTTGTTGAGATAAACCTATATTTTGAAAAAAATGTTTTATATTAAAATCATTATTTCTTAGTTATTGTAATTTTATTAAGGTTTATTTTTAATCTTTGAATTTAATTCTAATTTTACTAATGTGGGGGGGGGAGGGGAAATCACATTATCATTGTTAATAAAAGTAAGGTTTTTGGTACACATCTGCATTGGGATTCATTTTTTAAAATTCCAGGTACATCGAGTGCTTCATTGCTGAACAGAATTTGGTTGGGAGTTGGAATTGGAGCAGCTTGCCGAGACCGCACTGTTGCTTTTGTCTCGACCTTCGCTGCATTCTTCACTCGCGCATTTGCCCAAATTTGCGAATGGGTGCTATTCCTCAGTACTATTTGTTGCAGTACACTAGGTTTCCGTAAAACTAATTTGAAAGATTTATTTATATTAGGCTAGGAGATGAATGTATGAACATCTGTAAATGCAACTATATTTAAAGAATAAGTTTTCTAAATTTGGTTCTACATGTAAATGATCTTCATATATTTCAGAACCAAAACATCAACTGTGTGGGATTTTCATGCGGCATCAGCTTTGGTTGAAGATGGTCCAAGCCAGATGGCACGGAGGTTTTGGCAATGTTCCGCACCCATTTCCCTCATCCACTGTCTTTACCCCTTGATCCCTGTGTCTACTGAGCGTGCCTGTGAGCTTGCTGCCAACACTCCTGGGCTCTGCTTCATTCGTACTTCTCGCCAGGAACAGCTGTTGTCTATGACAATGATCATCATTTCGAAGTGAGTGATATGAAAGGATATTTCACATGATTTGATATCATCAGATTTTTAGTATTGCGTTAGTATGCTCTAAAAATTTGATAGGGAATGACTTCTGCACTTTCTTTTGAGTCTCAATTTGCTTTGTTTTCACAAACCAAACCATTAAACACTTTTTTTTCCCTTTAAACCCTTTCAGATTGGCAAGGGTAATGTAATCATGTCATCAGACAGTGACAAGGGCTGGTGATTGGTGCTGCCATCACCTTAAGGGAAAACTATGACTGTGCTGATCAAAAGGCTTCTGAGGGGAAACAATCTGGTGTCCATGGATCTCTTCACCATTAAGCCCATTGACAAGGAGGGCATTATCAAAAATGCTCGTGAGTGTGGTGGTCGCATCATCGGTGTGGAGGATCATATGCAGAAGGTAGGGAGGTTTTCTACATTATACATTTATTTTTCTATTGCCATGATGTCAGGCACCAAGATGTTGAAATTTATAATTAAAATAATTCTTTTTTCAGGGCCTAGGCCCAAA
>NC_051413.1:7453955-7454331 GCF_015228065.2 Penaeus monodon
AACCTATTTATTGAAATTTCCATGCAAATTACAATAGCAAGTAGTTTGGATTACAGTTAAGTTGTACTTTTGTGTAATATGTTCATGTAAGTAAAACCAGCCATTTATTACTTTAAAGGTGGTATTGGAGAAGCAGTCCTGTCAGCTGTTGCAATGGAGCGGGGACAATCATCATGAAACACCTTGCTGTGCCACGTATTCCTCGATCTGGAAAGTGTGACGAACTCCTGGAGATTTTTGGGCATCTCTGCCTCTGCTTTTGTTAAGGCTGCCAGAGAGATATCTAGCCTTTAAATTACACCTCTTGTCTCAGATTGTACTATGTTATTTGAAATATAGCAGACATATTTATGCTTCCCAGTTGATGAAACTTTTG
>NC_051413.1:7454368-7455394 GCF_015228065.2 Penaeus monodon
TGGTAATGTCTGTATTTATGTTGGCACTTAATATTGTCATGTAAGGTAGTAGCAAGTCTGTGAAGGTGATTTTAGAAGGTAACGATTGTCATCATTTGTTGGAACATTGTTGGAACATTCCTACAGGAAACAAAAACATTCCTTTTTTCGAATTGCAACCAAGTTTACAACTCCATTCTATATTTGTTTGCTTGTGATTTTCAGGAAATATCTATTTCAGAAACTTGATCATTCCAGAGAACATGAATTATTCATACCGCCTTTTCAGGAAACATTCCAATTTGGGCTTTGTCCTAAATTTTTTGCAAACAAGATCCGGTTGTTACAAAAAGGACAGTTCGTTGTTTAATAATTCTTGAAAAAAAGGATTGGTGTATGGTAGTTCTTCAAAGAGTGTGATTGGTAAGCTGTTACTTTTTTTGAAACTATGAAAAGTTAATTGAATGAATGTAAGATGATTTATGTTTATTAGAGATAATAATTCACCATATTTGAATACTAGATGCACTTGTATTATTTTTCATCCAGGGAAAGCTTTACTCCCTTCCAGTTATTTTTATGAAGAAATTTATTGTTTTGTTATTGATGAATATTTTAATGCATAGACTCGCCATGAAGTGGAATAAACGTACAGATTTGTGTGTTGTGTTATGAACCTTGGGGAAAAGTTATTTGATTATTGAACATTGGGTAAGATAAAATGTACTGCAATATTCATTGATGGATTCAAGTTTTAGTGAATAAGTTTTTAAACATAAATTCATAGATAACAAAACAATGGATAGAAATGTGAACTGCAGGAAATTGGTAGACCATTTCAGTAAAAAAGGAAAATCGACAAACCTACTGACAGACAAAAGCAAACAGAATAATTACAAAACATACATAAGAGCCATAGGACACTTGGGCATGCAGACACACACAAGTGCAGACAAATAACTATTGTAAAGTGTAACCATATTCATATTCGGTAAAAAAGCCAAACACTGACTGACAAACATACAGAGTAGACCACACAAGATGGGG
>NC_051413.1:7462375-7464096 GCF_015228065.2 Penaeus monodon
ACAGGAATCCATTAACCCCTGGGGTCCAGGGCTTTGAACTGGAGGTCCAAAGTTGACACCTCCAGGACGTTGTCCTTATGTTGGATGGAATTTCAAATTCGAATATCTCGAAAATTAGGAACTGTCCCACTAAACCCCCTGGGGGTCAGATAGAGGCTCCTCCCCACTACAGGAATCCATTAACCCCTGGGGTCCAGATCCTTTTTTCGAGAACAGGAGGTCCAAAGTTGTCACCTCCAGGACGTTGTCCCACAAGGACGTTTTCCTTATGTTGGATGGAATTTCAAAGTTGAATATCTCGAAAATTAGGAACTGTCCCACTAAACCCCCATGGGGACTTATAGAGGCACCTCCCCACTACAGCAATCCATTAACCCCTTGGGGTCAAGATCATTTTTTTTTCGAGAACTGGAGGTTCCAAAGTTGTCATCTCCAGCACGTTGTCCTAATGTTGGATAGAATTTCAAAATCGAATATCTCCAAAATTAGGAACTGAGCCCTAGGTTCCTGATCACTTCATTTCATTCTCGTTCGCATCTTAACCTCTATCAAACTAAAATTTATATAACACTACAGTTATATCTTTTTTGTGATTTCTATTGATGTTTTATTGCAGCACAATATTCTTGGTCTCCCGTTCGCTACCAATTACTTGGTACCCAGGAATCGCCACGAGGAGGCCGGAGACCGGAGATTTCCGTAGAGTGCAGCGTATACAGCTAAATTGTCGCCCTTTTATTAATTTTTTTGGTCACATGTTTGGGCGCCACGTCCCGGCAGCAAAGGTCGTTTTGCTTCAAACAGGTTTCACCAAGGTGCGACGCTGTCGTGTCACTCACAATGAAGATCGGCAAAAATAGAAAAAGGAAAGTTTCGACGGCTGAAAGGAATTACATAACAATTACGTGATCTACTCGATCTTTGGTGAAATTGTAATTCCTGTCATGCCTTTCAACATCCACTAAATTTAGATGGAAGTGATAAAACAAGATTTTTCACTAATCACATCGGGACGGACTTGCTGAAAAAAAAGAGTTGCGCAGACAGGCCAAACACTACAATCAAGATGGCCGCTATTGCATCGCAGAGCGCATTCCCTCGGAACTCAAATTTCCGTGACTATGGCCACCAATCCAAAGGTTAGATTCAGAACAATTAATTAATTTATAACTAAGCATGTTTATTTTAATGGACATACTGATTAGTTTAAAATGCAGTATTTTTTGTAAATCTTTATCCCTGAAATACGAATCAAATGTAAAGGTCCATTTCTACTAGAGCGTTTTTCCGCCGCGTTTTCACCGCCGTGCGATAAATCCTTTCTTATACCTTATGAATAACAATTGATTTCCGCGCGGCGGGGAAAACGCGGTGGAAAAACGCTCCAGTGGAATTGGGCCTTAATGCTTGTTGCATAACATTTCACCACACTGGTGCGCTCAGGAGGGAAGGGTGTCCGAAAATCAGGCTTTTCCTGCGTGCGTGCTATATTGTTGGCCCCAAAGTTGTGTTCTTTTGGCCTGATTTGGTGATTCAGGTGACAAATAATATTCAGGGCATAAAATCAGTAAAAAAACTAGACTTATAGGTCATCAGCGATACGGTTGGAAAAAAATCAGATACTGAAAATTGTGGCCCAAAATTCAAAACTTAGATTTAAGTTTTTTTGTGAAACCGGGCCTTGGTCCCCCGTCCAAGTTTTACTGGTAAAGGGAAAAACC
>NC_051413.1:7469784-7472996 GCF_015228065.2 Penaeus monodon
TTGGTACCCAGGGCCAAGTGAGAATACATCGGACCGAAATTTTGGTCAAGAAGAGTTTTTTCCAAGGGGTCCCGTATAAAAAGTTTCCAGCGGTTTCAAAAAGTGCCCCGCTAACGGACACGACGCGACGCCAGGTGATGCATAAGCTCACCTAGATAAAAATAGATAAAGACCAAAAAAGACCCCCTCATAAAGACAGGCCCCCTCTTTGACTTTTGATATCTCCCCCATAAGGGAAAATCCGACCACAACAAAGACAAACTAAAGCCAACAAGAGTATCGTTAAACCCCAATTTTTTAAAAAAGAAAAACCACCCAGGTTTTTAGTTTTAGCAAATTTACCCGTGAGAAGGCCCTGTTGTGGAATGGGGGAAGCCGCTTGCCTGACCAATTTTCAAAAGTTTTGCTGTAAAGTCTTAAATTAGGCATCAAAATATTGAGGAAAATGCATTTGGTACTCTCTCCTGTGGGGGACATAGTACCGTCTTAGTTTTCGGTTTCCGCGCCCCATCAGGTGCGCCCCCCTTGAATCCCTCAATCCCTCCCTTTTACCCACACTCAAAGCTTCGTCAGAAGGCTCGGCCACCTATTCTGACTCTGCCTCCAAAGATTTAGTAAGGGTTTTCTGGGATAACTGACCTCGTTAGAACGGCCTCTTGGTTTAGATTTTAGTGCACGGGGTTTAAGTTGTCAACAAATCTGCGTCATTCATTGAGGAACTCATTAGTCAAGTAATAATTCGTTACTAAAAATACCCTGTCGGGCAACAAAAAGATGGTATTCGCCGCCAAAAAAATGCAGGAAAAATGACAAGGGATGATTTAAAAAGTTTTATAATTTGTTTTTTTAAAAGTCGATACGCATCGGTAAAAAAATATTAAAAAAGGGTAAAAGCAAAACAGATAGCCCTTATTTTCATTCGTATATTGAGCAGAGTGATGAGGTGGTTTGGTGCGAGAGGTTAAACCAGTGGAGGGAACCGAACGTGTACCTCGCGATGCGAGATTGCTCTTCTACAAATTTTCCTTGTTAGGTTACGAGGTGTGTTTTCAGGCTCGGGGGGGGACTATCGCGGCCTGATTTCTAGGCATTGCCAAAAAAAAAGCCATATCACAACCTTTCATTGTTAAAGAAGAATTCGTATCAATCCAAAATTCGCAAAAAGGCGATATTTGGCGAAAAAAACTGTTTCTTCCCAAGCTTTATTTTTGGGCAATGCGGGCGTCAAAAACAGCAGCAGCGGTGGAAGTGAAACGACGTGCAGGTTAACGATAGGGACCATCTCAAAATCAGACCTCCCCCAAGTAATTTTGAATCACTTGCTGGAGTAGGGCATGATTTTGCTGGAGAAGGGGCCCTTTAATAATAATATTGAATTGAGAGCCGAGCGCCAAATTACGGCATTATTGGCTCTATAGACAATACTGGGCGAATTTCTGTAATGTAGGAGGAAACCGGAGCACCCGGGGAAACCTACATTGCCCTTTATCATCTAAAACTGAAAATCTCGATGATTTGCTCTCGGACTGTCATTGAATGACTCTATTACGAGAGATGGCGGGGGTTTTGCTCCCAGAAAAAGGGTAACGGTTTTGGGCTAATTTTTTTGACTGGCTTAATTTCGGGAGTCTTGCGTGAGAAGGGCAAGGCTGGCGGGAGGGGGTTGAAATGGGGGGGAAATGCGTGAGTCTCCTGCTAGATAGTAAGACTGGCAGGTCGGCCAATTGGTTGATGCCACAAAAGAAACTATGTACCTTCCCGGGTAAAGTTGGCATCAATTCTAAACTGGCCTGATCCTTGCTTGCATATGGCTTGATGGGTTTAAACTCTGTTAAAGGGACACATCCGATAAGTTTGTGCCCGCCGGGCACTAAAGTACAACTGTTTACTTCCGGGAGGTAGCAGCAATCAATTTTCTCCCAAGAAATTTTCCACAGAATTGGCTCCAAAATCACACTACAACATGGTCTTCAGTGTGTAGGACGACTATGATTATGTTATTTAGGCATTTTAATATGCATGTCGATGATTCTCGTAAGGCGAGAGGGTGCCCGATGGTGGAAGAAATACATCACGTCATAGTAACCTTTGGTAAACGATCACCAGTCTATCTGGCCCTGACCGTGCCTCTAGCCTGGTTGGAACCATCACATTTTCCTGTTCAAGTAGCTCTGGCTTCTGAACCCATGGGTGAAGCTCGGGATGAAAAAGTGACGCGACAATCAGAGCACGTTTTAGTTGTTTTACGTTTTCTGTTGGCTCTGAGCTAGGTTCAAACTGGTGCATAATGAAGTCGGTGAACAAGATTTGTATGGGTTCTGACAAGGTAAGAAGACGGTGTAGTCGGTATTGGCCTTGTTTTGACAAGATGGTTCTGACGTCCCCCTCTTTTTCCGAAGATTTGCGTCAAAAAATGACGTCACGCATATTCGAACCGGAATCCATTTTCGCTAGAAACGAACGAAAATTCTCTCAAAAGTCACTTTATGTGCTCACGCAAACCATGAATGTATACTTAAAAACAAAGGTGATCTCTATGCCGTGCTTTAGTGAAACAATCGCGAGCCACTGCAGGCGAAATGTTTTCCTCAAGCGATCGACGCACCGCTCCCGAGTCCAAATGCTTGCAAAACCGGCGTGACGTGGACGTTGCGTTCATTGTACTGAATGTAGGTGGTGCGAGTTATAAATCGCATCATATTTTGCCGACTGTTGATCATTGGAAACAAGCCCTGGCGGGGTTTAGTGTGGGATATAAGGGGACATAGTTTTAGGCTTGAGGAGTAATCGGAAGGATGCGTTGCAGAAAGTGAACAAGAGGCAACGCAGAGCGTGGCATATGCCCCCCTTGTGTGTAAGAATGATATGTTGTTAGTATTGGTATATTTCAATGCATTATCCTCAAACTCGATGGAAACCATATTCAAGTGGTGGCGGTAACGCGCGTTATTGTATATAGGAGGCAAGCTATTTCCAAAAGGAACCTTCCTGTCACCCTCAATACAACTTAAAAATGAATTCAATTGATAAGGCCATTCTCCTCGAAATCGGCGGAACCATTTTAACGATTGTGGCCTGTAACAGCCATTATTGAATATCGAGGCGGCCCATTTTCGAAAAGGAAACCTTCCTCTAGTCACCTTCAATAAACACAGTAAAATCAATTCCGATCCGATATTGCATTATCCTCGGAAATATGGAACCATTGTTTA
>NC_051413.1:7473030-7482149 GCF_015228065.2 Penaeus monodon
TAAACAGGTGACGCATAATGCCCACACTTTCGTTAGAAGCGGGGCATAAAGTTACTTGAAAATACATTCTGGTGGCCACTGCTCTTCTTTTACACACACCCTTTTCAAAACACGCACTTCAGCCATAAACCCACATCTTCAGCCTAACTGCTAATCTGTACACATACTGAGGTGCTCAGAATGCGAACAGTTAATACCTTGCTGATAACACTCTGATAAGGCAGTCACAACTGACTGTCAGCCGTTGTGGTGAGATATTTTCCTGCTTGTTTTTTAAATCGACCATGGGCCCTCAAAAGACTTTCCACATTTTAATTTAAACAAACATGACTGATTAGGTATTCCCGACAGAAAACCGAATGGCTGTTACCGAACCCGCCTGCCCCTGATGGAGAATGTGGAACCCAATTCCCTTGACGTGCCAAGTTTACTATTCTACAGAACTGAATACCCCATCCCAACGGATATCTGTGTAATCACATGCATCAGTGAGTCTGCGGCGTTGGACCATGATGTTTTGTGTCCAGTATCTACCGAAAGTATCCATTGTCCCAGTAATTGAGTATCCAGGGTTTCGAACACCCCCCCCCCATGCGCCACAGCTTTATGTCTACAAATGACCCAAGAAAATTAATTTAAAAAAATTAAACTGACTGACCACACTAGTGTGGTTCAGTCTTTATTTGGGTTTGCTGGAGGATTTCCACCCTCGAACCCTATGAACCGTTTTAAACAATACGAGGTGTGCATTTACTACAGTTGTAACCTGGAATCGAGTTGGAAACATCTCAATTTTCTCGCTAGATCAACATTGCAACTCGAAGCATATCTTGTAAACTTGGAGGAATTATACTGACAGTATAGTTAACTCCAAGTGTAAATAACACGTATGATTTTTTAAACTTTCAGGATCGGTGTAGATCCCTACTTGCGTTTATGTATATACTTTGGCTCGATGGATGATATTCTGAAGTTTTGGGGTAGGTTCGAAAGCTTGCGAGGCGATTTCGATAGGTTTTTCGAATCAGTTTTGCGCCTAAACATGGCCGAGTTCGCCTACTTTTGTGTGGTCGTCCGGGGAAGATGTAAATAATCCTTGCATTGGCCGTGACTGGCTGCAACACTGAGATCAAGAAAATTTGGACGCGCCAGTTGGAAAATTGATAGATTTGCCACACAAGAATGCGCATTTACGAAGCGCGCGAGGTTGTTTGGTACTTGCACAACAGACTAAATAGTTTAGTTCGTAACCTCTCCGCTAGGGCTATGATTCGTACCTCTCCGCGAGAGGGCTATGACGTTTGGTATTCGCCGATAAGCATTTGTTGGAGAGCTATTTTTGCAACAGTTCAAATACGTGGGTTTGGAAATTGTTTGTTATTCGACTAAAACGGTCCGATGAATTGTGTTTTGTTTGTGACGAGATCACAACACGTTGAAACGATTCTGCATCTCAGGATTTACCCCTTTAATAGGCATATTTCATGAAATTGTTGTCGGGATCGTCCAAAAGTGGTCCAGATTCTTAATTCACTCAGTGAATTTGTCACTCTAGTTTGGCTTTTTGCGTTTGCCTTCCGTTTTAGGTACATACCTACCGACCTTTTGTCTCAGAGCCTTTCCAAGAATTAAAGAAAATATCCCAAACTCTGGCCTGGAGAACCATTTTTTGATGTAGGGAGACATACTTCGAAATGATAAAACAATTTAATTTGAAGAATACATAATGACACAACACGCATATCATGGGCGTGCCTCATCAAACGCGTTATCAACCTGAACCGATCGGACAGTTTCTATGAGCCTTAATGCACAATTTAATGGAGCTATTCGCCACGTTCCAGGCGGCGGATGATAACACCCCTGACGAGGCAGCTATTATTGAAAATAGGGATTCTAGGGTTGCATCAGAAACAAAACTGGCTCATCAGCCAGATAATGACGTTTCCATTTTCTGATTTCACTGTATCTATATAGTACTCGACGTTCTCAAACCATATTAGGGCTATTTCCGCTTACATAAGCCTATAACAAGCTGGCGGTGTTAGTAGCGGGAGCACTTGGGTGGCATATATAGGGATAGGCATTGAGGAGTATCGGAATAAAGGTGCCTGTGTTGCGAAGTGAAAAAGTAGTCACCTGCTGAGGGGGCTGCTCAGAATGAGAACAGTTGCCGTTTGTGGAGAGAGTATGTTCCCTGCTCGATTTTGTTTTTAATTCTGAGCCATGAGCCTCCAAAAAACTTAAAATTTGCCACATATGCAGACGCTTTAGGTCTACAACACAAATGACCCAAGACAAATTTAAAGGATTTTTAATTTGGCTTAATTCCGTTGCTTTCCGTTTTGAGGTACATACATACAAAAAATTTTGTCTCACACATTTCCAACAAAAATGGAGAAAAACTATTTTTTTTTGAATGTGTATACTTACTTAGAATGATAAAAAAAAGTAATATGAAAGACTAATTGGTCCCATGCAGACTCGAACTGCAAATGCAATGGGTTTGCCGAACGCAACGCGTTGGCTATCTGGCCACAGGACATCTTACTAAGGGCTATAATGCCAATTAATGAGCTGCAGAATTAATTGATGCAGAACGATACACCCCTGCGGGGCGCCTATCTTGAAAAATAGGATTCTAGGTTGGCATCAGAAACAAAACTGGCTTCATGTCACAGATAATGACTTTCATTTTCCGATTTCCCTGTATTTAATTATAGTCACTCACGACAGATCTAAACCTATTAGGGCTATTTCCACTTTACAATAAGCCTATAATAAATATCCCCTCCACAACACCAATCATCCCTTTAAGTCGAATAATAAACTATATATCCTTGCAACACCAAGCTATACCCGTCATAAATTCAGGCGAGATGAACGGCAGTATAGAACGACGCAATGGCTATCACCACCTGACGGGAGATTCCTAAGATTGAGAAATTGGGATTCTAGGTTATTTAGAAACAAATTGGCTCATCAACAGATGATGTGCACCCCATTTACCGATTCTACAGTATTTATGTTTACAACCCAAACATTTTTGAAGCATACTATATAGCTATTTTGGCTTACAAGGAGAATACAACGACATTTTCCCAGCAACCCATCTCCCCAAAAAGCCCATAATGGCCTTGCTTCTGTTTCTTCTAGTTTTAGTCACTGAAAACCGACTGATTAGTAGGAGACTATGGGTCACCCAAGTGCTCCAAATAAATATCTCCGCAACACCATCATCCCTTAGAGCGAATAAGCCTTGCTTGCCTGTTTCTATTTTAAGTCACTGAAAACATGACTGATGTAGCAGAGACTAGGTCCCCCCGGTACTCCAATAAACTTGTGGGTTAGTTTCATTTGCCTAGAACTGATTTCCCGGGTTGTGCTTTGTACTTCGCGCCGTGGGTGCCGAGGTCGGCTGCGTTTCAAGACCGGTGCAGGCCGCCGTTTTGGTTGGCATGATGACGTAAGAATTATATTTTGAGCGGTGCTATCCCATACAATTCTCCTACAACAGAAGCACTATCTACGCCGTAGTTCAATAGTGAGTGTAAGAAATCGTCCCGCTAACGCTAACACATACGTTAACTTTATTTTTTTAATGGAAAATGTGAAAGAGAATAAGCGTTATCGTTTGTTGTTACGTTAACGGTAAAGACGATTTCTTAAACTCACTAATAACTGTGCGAAACAAGGTTCTTTATGCACCAGTTTTTGCGGTCTGATGAAATCCACATGCAACAAATTACAGAAAGTCTTAGACTGACTGTACCCTACCGTCCTTCCTGTGCTTTTAGGGTACTACACAACGCCTTGCATGCAAAATGCCAAGGCACCTCGCCGACTGAAAACTGCCATGTTACGATTGGAAGGAACTATTTTTAGAATCGATTTGTCCACCAATCAGCGGTTACATACTCCACCCGACATCTGCGCGAAAACCTGCAGGAACCCCTTATTTTCGAAAGCCTGGATTCACGGACAAAATTGTGGCCTGCTGATAGTTGATAACGAACGAGTGTCACCGTGATCAAAAGTCAAAATTTACCTATATCTATATTTTAGAACCAAAAGAATTGATATTTTCAAAACACTTTTTCTAATCATGCGCACCTATATTCATAAATAATGATACTAACTGCTCATCAGTGCGGTTCGAGTGACGTACATTTTGGTCGTTATCTATTTTTTTTAGTGCATGAATGGTAACTGACGGGAAGCGTATAATCGGGAAGATGAGAGGGTTTTAATCGAAGTGAACAGAAGTGCAATCAGAAACTATCTTTCCATGGGGGGGGAAAGAACGTACACTTCGAATGTACGTTTTCGGTCCTATATGGTTGGGAGATGCACCCTGTCTCTACAACCTTGTTCTGGAAAAGAGCACTCCATTCAAGTTTCCTGTGCTCCCAGAACATAACTTTTCCATCCAATTTACTGTCTGCACGTAGTGTTCCAGTGGTCTTAATGCCAGTAACTAGTTGATTATAAATGAGGGGTCCATGTGCCGATTTTGGATCGCTTAAACCAGGACAACCAATACTAACTCTTTGTACCCGCGCTGGCGTGAAGGGCCGAAAGCCACCTGTTTTCAAATTATTTATTACTGTTGAAGAATACTGTTCCTTCACTGTCCTAGATCCATTTCCCCAAGCGGGAGAAACACGACTTTGATAAAACTCTATCTACGCATTAAATATTGCACTCTCCATTTGCCTATCTGACCCCCTCTGCAGAACAAAAACTTGTGTCGCAATCCTCTGAACAAGATTCAATTTAAACATATTGCGCCCCATTGACTGAGCTCTTTTTCCAACATACTCACATACGAATCCAAGATAAGCCAGACATCTTGAACGTTGAAGCGCTAGAAAATTACGATAATACTTCAAGGTACCACAGCCAAATGAAGTGGGCCCTCAGACAGTCCAACCAATCCCGTAAACCGATCCCTTATGTTGGCCATAAACGTTGCGCGACTTCGCAATGCTATACTGCCTGGACAACTTTGGCGGGATGATCCAGACCAGATTTCATAGAAAAGAGAAAAGAACAGAACGCTTTCGATACACCTCTCGTTGCAAAATTGTGCATTGTGATCTATGAATCTCAGTCTAACCGAATTTAATTTCAATTGCGATAAGAAGAAAAGATTGAAGATGTTGAAAACTCAACACCGCGGAGAATGACCAAGGCCAGGAGTATTTTTTTTTTTTTATCGGTTTTAACGGCCCCTCTCAACACGCCCGATAAACAATAAACTCCCCCCCACTCTAACCTTGGCGGGAGATTTGCCCCTTAGCAGATATTTTAGTTGTTATCACATGGTGAGTGTAGCTGTACCGATCCCTAGTATCAGGCCTGTGAAGCCTGTAGCAACCCCCAGGACTGATATATAGCACAAGCCTGATTCTTCAAAAATTCAGTTTACATCATTCCTGGGATGCTAACATGACACATGCATACTGAAGTGGTATGAAAGGGAGCCTGTTTGTAGTCCCAACAACTATTTTGAGCATTTCCTCTCACTAACTATTGCAAGACCTGATTTTTGTGTTAAAGGGACACATCCTAAAGTTAGTTATCTAGCGACCTGTAAAGTCAACAAAGTTTTGTATGGAGCACTTAAAGTGTTGTCTTCAAACTTTGCAGGTGTTCTAAATAGTGGGGGGGGGGGGGAAACCCCCCCCCCCTGAACTTTTTAATTGCTTCTCCACACTTTTCGTGTTTGATTAAATTACACGTAAGGGTACAAACCTACACCTGCCGTGCTGAGGAGGTCACAATACACTTTAGCACAGTTTAAAGTGTTGGAGAAGCACTGAAAGTTCAGTCACTATTAGACACCTGCAAGTCTAATTTCAACACTTTAGTTTTTAGAGTTTTACCGGGGAAAGTAGGTGTGCTTCTCCTTTGAAAATTTCCTCAGATTTGGGTCCAAACAAACTATACATGGTCTGCAGTCTTGTATTGACGACTATGATTATTTTGTAGACCGTTTCATTAGAGCATTTAGTGCCATCGATGATTTTGGAGGCATATTATCGTTGGGAAAAAGCCTGCTCCACTGCGCCGTTAGTGGCAGTATTGTTGTCCTGGCTTGAAAATAACTTTTCGGATGTGTCCCCTTTTAACCACATTTTCGAACTAAAAAGGAAATTGTGTCTGCTTGAAATTTATCTGCAATGTCATGGCTTGAGATGCTTTCCGATACTGTCCATATAACGAAATGCTTGGCCGATTTTGAAAAAGTGCTTGCAAGCTGATAGAAACCAGTGAACTTCTCTGCATGCAAAGTCAAGTAGAGGTTCATTGAATCTTGGTCCCTGTAATTTTCCATACCCAGATTGTTCGACTAATAGCTAGGGCAGGTGCATAATTGGCAGGTTCCCATTTGTGGCGGATTATGCGAATGGCGGCGATGAAAATATGCGAAATTTGTTTGGCGGGATTCAGTTTTGGCGCGCTGTGATAGCTAGTTTCGTCTGCAATGATAGATGGTCGCGCCTTTTTCATCCTCTGAACTGCACGTGGTGTTGACGGTTTCTGATTCTGGACGAAATTTTTAACACTCTATCCACCTAGAATCGCCATCTTGGATTATCAGCCCATCGGATGCACAATTAGCTCAGAAACCGCTTACATTGAGTGAAACCGCTATAGAAACAGAAAGAATTTCTTCTTCGCTCCATGCAAACCTCATACTTTTCAGTTGAAACCTATCCTAGGCCCAGAGATCGACACCGAGTTCATTGTTTGTCATCCCTCTCTCTGCGTAAAATGCGTAGGATTTTACTGATAAATTAATCTCATACTACCTTTATTGATTCAATGAAAAAATAAAAATGTCAGCCATAAATAATAACTAAGGGATATCGTCGAGTTAAAATTCCGGTTTGGTTGAAATTAAAGGGACAACTGGTGAAAAGTTTTTTCACGTCCAGAACTACAGTACTCAACGCGTGGAAGCAGCGTTTTTTTTCCAAGATAATTCGAAATAATCGCAATGCCATATGAAACGGTCTGCAATGATCATAGTCGCTGTACACCTGCTTGGTTGTTGATTTTGGACTCAGAAATCTTTGGGAATTTTCTTGGGAAAGATGTCTGGCCGCTGACGGTACTAATTTAGTGCCCGGCCGTGCAATAACTTTCGCGCATGTGTCCCTATACCATTTTTTCCAATGATGCAGTGGTTGTATAACATACTTAGGTAACAGCATTTCACTGGTACTCAAGCCTTGATCTAGTCCCCCCCCCCCCTAATTAGGAACCAAAGAAAGATAGCGGTACTACGGTTTCCAAATAGAGGTCGGGGTACTTAATACCGCCCCACTGGACATATTGATTAAAGGTCCACTGTATTTCCACTTTTTGCCCGCCAGAGGCGCTGCAAATCGCGTCGCCGTAGGTTGGGCTGCTTTGCGGCCTGTGCTTTATGTGAAATATGCTAAAATAGACTGCTTTGTGCATGTGTTGCGTGAAAATGGCCCCATGGAATGTTTCCAGGAAACCGCTGAGCAGTGTAACAATCAACGAAACTTGAACCTGCAGTTATACAATTCGCATTTTTCTTTCCGTTTTGCTTAATTCTTCAGATGTACCGCTATGGCCTCCCTCTACGGTGTCGAGCTAACGCGATTTCGTCCCCTTGGACCCCTTGTAAAATCTCCTTCCTGACCAAGTTTCGTTCCGATGTTATTCTCCACTTGGCCACTATGTGGCATAATGTTAAAAAATAAAAAGTGCAATTACTCGGTTTAATAATGATTCGATTTCATGATGGTAGGTACGTCATAACAAGAGACATCACATATCACCGGGTTTTTTATTTGACTTCCTTAAGGTCACAGAGGTCAAGTTCATATTTCACTGTTGAACGACACATTGCCTAATTATTTGATCTAGAGACTCTAATTTTAGTGTGGCAGATCCTCTAGCACACAATGGGTATTCAAAAAGTTTCGTCCGATATGATTCTTCAGTTGGCCACCAGGTGGCCTAATGTAAAAACACAAAAAGTCCAATAACTCTGTTAATAATGTGTCGATTTGCGAATGAAATTTTTATGGTTTGTACTTCCAACCAGGAAGACATCACATATCACCCGTGTTTTTGATTTGACTTCCTTTCAAGGTCATAGAGGTCAAAGTTCATAATTTCACCATTGGTGACATCACATCCAACACCAGGTGAGCACAAGGTCCCTGGACCTTTCATTATTGAATGTTTTTTACTGGTTTTGGCGTCGATCATTCGTTCATTAAGACAGTATGCAGGCCTACGCCATACCATCATTAGTTCGACTTACTGTATGAAGGGACAGCTCTATGATTTGTATTCCTTATAGCCATCTTTAGCCAGATGGCTGTCTGTTTTAGCCAGATTGGTGCCACTTAAGACCTTATTGCCAGGTACCTGAGCCTGTGTAATGTATTACCACTTCCATAACAATTTAATACCGAGGTTGAATGGTTAGTTTCCTGTTTGACACGGCATAGCGCTCGTGTTGTTTCTGAATCGCAATGACGTGAAATTGTATTTTCTTGGCGGTAAAGATTCCCGCGGCTCCAGAAATAATGGCATTATCAAACCTTGAAGTTCTAACGATGAATTGAGTGAATAAAGGTCTTGGGCTATGCCGCGCGGATGCGGTCACAATAATTATCCAAATGAAAAATTAATTTCTCATCTGAACTCGAAAAAATCACAAAATAATGGAAATGCACCCTTCAAATTGGTAATTTTACATCTGTGAAATTATTTTATCAGATAGAAAATTAATTTTTCATCTGAAAAAATAATTTCTCATCTGAGTAAATCAAATTATTCAGATGAAAAAATCGTCGGCACTTTCCGCTATTTTCCGAATTGCGCCGAAGTTGACTTCGGGGGAACTCAAATCCATCACGTGAAACATACTGGCGTAAGGCGGGAAGGCATCGGGTGTCGGTGGTGCACTTGATGACTGAAACACTGGGTAGGGCTAATCTGCTGAAAGATAACGTTGAATTGAAATCGCTATTGACATATTTCCTTCTTATTCCTTATTCTTCGATATTTTAATACGAAAATACAGCCCATTTCACTTGATAAGTGGTCAAATCCGTTTAATTCAG
>NC_051413.1:7484791-7496303 GCF_015228065.2 Penaeus monodon
CAGCTTTTTCCGTTCGACTTTCAAAAGTGTTGAAATTTTTACTCGGTACATTCTTTCGCCGCAAAAGTTAACTTTAAGTCGGAATTGGAAATATATAATCACACATGTGATATATGGTAATCTAAGATAGTCATTTACACACAACAAAATGCTGGATAACTTGATAGGTCTAACTAAATGTATCGGGCTTTTCAAGCGATGTTGACTCGAAAAAAACAAGACGACGGCCATCATTCAGCAGAATTCATTCAACAGATTGCCCCAATGAGGGTCATATTTGGGCCATTGATAAGACACTGAAGGGGTGGGAAATTAGTAGTTTAATGTAAAAAATAACGTATTTTTAA
Organism: Penaeus monodon; assembly: GCF_015228065.2. Lineage (NCBI taxonomy): Eukaryota > Metazoa > Arthropoda > Malacostraca > Decapoda > Penaeidae > Penaeus > Penaeus monodon. Next base: position 7,485,139 of record NC_051413.1, read on the forward strand.
TTCCTAACGGCGTAATTGGCTGCTTCAGAAAATCGTAATCTACACACTACTTATTTCGTAGTCAAGTTTCGAATTTTGAATTTTGCATGAGCCTTCTGGGCTTTCGTAGCTTCTTGAGTGGCGTAAAATCTCTGCGCTAAGCGTAGTGCGCACAATCGGCTCTTCAAATCGTAAGTATTACGAGTCTAGGACAATTCCCCGGATAACGCCTTGCAAATTCCCACTGGGACATTTGCCCTTCAGGACAACTACCCGCTAAGCCATTACCCCCTAACAGCCCGCCGGACAGTTACCCGCTGGACAACAGCCTCAGGGACAATCCCCCCCCCCCCCATGAAATAACCTTCCTTCTCCATGTAAGCCGACTTTTTTTGTGTGAGTGCCTGAAGAAGGCCCTGGTGGCCGAAAATTCGCATAGCATGTGACTTGTATTTTAATGCTTTTAAGCCGACTTTATAATACATCTCGCCAGAAATAATAATACCCAAAATTTCATCATTCCATGCTAATAGTATCCACCCACAAAGAAAATTTTGTTGATTTTCTTCATACAATTGTCCAAAATATGATTAAGGATCAATAACATTACATTTTTGTGCCATATTTTCCCATGTAGAGTAACTTGGGGATGAAATATTCAATAATCATTGGCTTGGCAAATGGATTTCCTAATACAACCAAGGCACAAGTGTCTGCAGGGCCCAGATTATTGGGAGGTCTCGTACAGGTTCCTCATTGACCCAGCTGTTCCTCATAACGGCGGTTCCCGGAACTATGCGTCAAGGCTCTTTGTCCAAATTGACAGTCGGTCGCAATTCGTTGACAACATTACAAAGATCTCGGTTTGGCGTGTATATTGGAAACTGGTGCTTCATCCATGAAAGTATATGTTTTTTTCCATGAAAGTATGTATTTCAGGTTTAGCGCTGCGCAGTGGGTGTTATAATTAGGATGCCTGACTGCTTAATTCATTATTTCTACAGGTTTATGGTGGAGCTAAAACCATATCAAAAGATAGCTTCAACTACTGTGCTAGAGGAATGAAGGCAAGAGGCACACAAAAAGTTGACTTCGATGCAGTAAAGAACGCATGCGCGAATAATATAAATCGGATGACAGGGATTACCGACTCCACGTGGTATTCGGTGTTGAAGGAATTGAAGTGGCCAAGCAAAAGGGATCGCCTCAAATACCTGAAGCTTATTTGGAAGCAAAACCGAGGTGGCGTAAGAACTCACATTGAAAATATTTTATCAACAGAAATTGAAAAAACGTCAACGACACAGAATGAAAGATTATCATTCGCGCATAATGACAATCAATTGACGCCACATAACGATGAAGAAATTAAGCAGAGAAAACAGCTGAAAAGAAACAAAACGAAACGCTTCTCGGAAAATTGGTTTACGGACATCATTTGCGTGTGCAGACATCCATATAGAGGCCTTGCGGCCAGACCTTGCATCCAGTGCGATCTGTGCAAAGAATGGTTCCATTTCGATTGCATTAACCTGTCAGGAGGAATTCAGAGAGAACCTGTCAAATATTCATTTATATGTGGCATTGGTGGTTGCCACAAAGGCCAAAGGATAGTCGAAATGAAGTCAAAATACTGTGGAAATGACGAAGACTCGGAGGGCAATAGGGCAACTGACAAACCTACCTGTAAGAGTCCATTGCATGGAATTGGTGAGAAAGACCACGAAGGCAAAAGTGTCGATGAGGGCGAAAGCTGCCATTACAATGATGGTGCTGGTGCCGAAACTGTTGCTGAAGAAAATCCTCCTCAAGATAAACATGGCGATGTAGAAGATGCAGGTCATGAGTATGATGATGATTCCAATATTGACGCTGCTGGAGATGATTACAACAGTGATCTTCCAGATGAAAACAGTGCTGAAGACAAACATGAAGACGAGGAACCTGAAGACATACATGAGGAACCTGAAGACATATATGAGGAACATGAAGGCATATTTGAGGAACATGAAGACATATACCAGGAACATGAAGACATATATGAGGAACATGAAGGCATATATGAGGAACATGAAGGCATATATGAGGAACATGAAGACATATATGAGGAACATGAAGACATATATGAGGAACATGAAGGCATATAAGAAGACGTCAATTTCAACAAAAAATCAGAAAAACACCAAACAGATGACAGCAAGGTTGAGAAACAAAGTGCAACTGATGTCTCTGATAACGATGATGAAGATAGTTTAAATGAGGATCAAACAGATGATCATTCCATCATTTTTGAGCAATTGCCATTGGACAAAGACACGATAGAAGCTTGTGTTGGTAAAAAAATTGAAGGCAGCTTCATCGAACGGAATATACCATCCTCAGCAACATTTTCCATCACCAAAGAAAGGTGGGATGAAATGTGCAAAAATTTGAAAGGAAGGTACTTCAAAAAAGGTACGTGGCATGAAACCTTTCTTCATGGAATAAAGGAATCAAATCCATACCGCTGTCTTATGATACAAACGCATTATGTTGGGACTGGGAAACGCTCAAAACCAGGTATTTCCAGGTTCGTGTTACCTATAATGGACATATCCAACACCCAATAAGGGAACAAAATGCCAGGCCAATCAGAGGCACAGAACGAAAGGAGTTACATGAAACGTTTGTACATGGCGAAAAACCACTCAATGAATACCTCAGGAGAGTAGGGCAGACAGATCCAGACATATATGTTCTAAATGGTAATTGTGATGGGATTGGTAAAACTACACAAGTCCTGCGCCAAATAGCCCACGAAGCAGCGAATATGCCATCACTAGATAAAGATGAACTGGAAAGCGTCATAAAAATGGCGGAGCATATGAAAACAGATACCAAAGGTAAAACTATTCCTGGATTCATCCAATGGGTTGGTTGCTCTCCTGTTTTCGTTTTCTATTGGTCCGAACAGGGAATTCGTATATGGCATGATCTCTGCAGGAAAGATGTATCCGTAATTGATGCAACAGGTAGAGTGGTGAGGAGAGCTCCAAATGGAAAGAAGTATCTCTTCTATGAACTGAGCATCCGAAGCCCCATAGAGGGGAAGTCCCCCATACCAATCATGTCTATGATAAGCACCGTCCATTCGGCAACATTTATAAAATTCTGAATTGCAGAATTTCGCCGTTGTGAAAAAGTAATATTCGGACATTCTAACATGGCAGTGCCTTGTCAAATAAACATGGACAGGGCAATGGTTTTCATAATTGCAATTCTGGAGGAATTCAATCACGAAACACTCAAAGAATTCCTTGACCGATCATAGAGGATTGTCAGAGTTGAAGCACGGGACACAGACCTGGAGAAAAAAAACAGTGCCCCATGCATGTGCAAGCCACGTTATGAATGACGTTAAAAAACTGTGTAAGAAATATATGGCAAATGATATTGAATACGGGCTTTGGTGTTTCAGCACATTGTTGAATTGTTCTTCCTTTACTGAAGCTGAGCGCATTTGCGAAGACATGGCAATTATCTTTTATGGTAAAAAGTTGACCAATGAAGTTCAAGCTGCGAGCCAAAGAATGCATAATCGCATCAAAGCCCTATCAACTGATGAAGCAATCCGCCAAGATATATACAGCGCATTTGGGAAAGAAAATGCAGAACAATCCGATGAAACACCAGAAGAAGACAAAAGAAAGCAGAAGAAACCATTGACCGAAGAAGACTTTCTTACACAGGCTGTTGGAACACGATTTGAAAAATGGGCACAACTCACTTTACAACGTGGAAAAGATCGCATTAGCAGCTGTGGGGAGAACGAGGAAGATAACGGCCGGTATTCCCCAGCATTTTTGGACAACATCATGAGGTTGTTCTTGCCAACAATACCTCTTTGGTCAGCCCTGATGACGGGCGATTTGAGCAGGCATGGGGATACGGCGATCTACCAGAAAAACAGATACCCAGGGAAAGGGCTAAAGAGAGCAAACAGGAACATAACAAAAGGTAGTAAAACCACGAGTGTGCAGGACGCAAAATTCAACGTCTTAAAAAATGTCATTCTCGGAGGACGCTCTCGCAACCGATTAGATATATTTTCCAATAAACTGTATGAAAGTACAAAGGCTCTTCAAAAGGACGCATTGAAAACATGCTTAAAAAGTGCTTCGAAAAATCCCCAAAAGGCAGATAGCAAACTCGTAGAGGAGCAGTGGGCTAAGAAAGGACGTGAGCCAGAAGAATTGCACAATAAACATATCGGAAAGTATCAACAAATGCCTCGTCGACATTTACCTGTCACAAAGACAAAGAAAGGAAAGCAGGGTAAAGAATGTGATGAGCAGAAAAGAAAATCCGATGGTGCCAGCAGACAAGACAATACCAACAGCAACAACCAACAAATCAAAGGCCGAAAGCGTAAACAAAATGTGGATGGGAAGAAAACTGACTCGATTAAGAAAACTAAACTAAACGACCATAGCCATCATTTCAAATTCAGTGACATAGGTGACTCCAATCACCATAGAAGTGACAATGACCATAGAAGTGAAAATGAAAGGAACATTAAAGCAAGAAAGGGAAAGTCTCATGATGTACAGCCCAAATATCGTGTAAACAATACACTCATCAATCCAATGTCCAATATAAAAAACAGCTGCTGGTTTAATGCTTCAATGCAAGCAGTTGTAACCTTAGCAACGATCAAAGATTCCATTAGACAAACAACAGCGCTCCCTGAAGAACCAGGAACGCTCAGAGACTTGGTAGAGCTTATCCAGAGGTACCTGAATCGCCCAGGCCCAATTCGAGTGCAGGAGTTGAAGGAATTGCTGACTGCTATTTCTGAAGATGGAGAACACCTTTTCCCTCTTTATGCTGACAATGATGCTCATGAGTTCATAGCAACCTACATATATCCTCTTCTGGAACCCGACAATATCTTAATGATAAAACTCACCAATAATTGTCGTTCTTGTCACTCTACAGACGTTCCAGTTCCCAGCATCCGCTCTGAAATACTGATTCATGCATCACACGCCGAAGATACCATGTACCCACAGGTGGAAGTGGAAAAATTAACAAATACTGAAGAAGTTGTTGGTTGGTGCCAATGCAAAAAAGCAAGGAGAGTGCAAAGTAGAGAGATACTCGATGCACCAAGGGTAATGTTCTTCGTCATTCAAAGACACCAAGGAATAGCCACTGAAAAGTGTCTGGCACATGTTGAACCCACACGTATCATATCACTTGAAGAAATAGCCAAGGCAGAGGGTGGGAAAAGAACAACCTGAAAGCCGTCATTGTACACAAAGGGCAAACCTCTCAACATGGACACTATGTGACATTCCTCCCCAAGAACGAAGCAGACTGGGTATTGTGTGACGACCACCAAATTGATGATGCAAGTGCAAATGATATTTCTGATTTATATGACCAGAGCTATGTTCTAGTATATGAAGAAGAAGTCAACAACAAAGGAACCAATGAGACTCAACACAAAACTTTAGAAGCAACACCAGAGGAAAATACAAAATCTGCTAGGAACAAATGCCCTGGAAGTAAAAACCCTTGTGCTGGCGATAAATCCCAGCAGTCCACAAACAACAATAGAACGACCAGTTACTGCAATGCTGCACAAACAGACATTAATATAAATTCCATCATTAAAGCATGTTATTCAAGAAAAGAAGAGGTAGTTAACATATTAAACAACATCAGCATTACGTATGAAGACCTCATATCAGTGACTGGAAGAAACTTGTTAAATGACAAAATAATAAATGGATATTTGGCACTTATTTCACAAAGTGAAACACCAAACAAGATATACACGTATCCTACCCAGTGGTATCAAAAAGTAAGCTGCAGTACATCGGGGATCCAAGCCGTAACAGAATGGACAAAAGAAATTCATCTCCGCGACTACAACTTTCTGTTGTTTCCAGTGAATGAGTGTTGTCACTGGTTTCTTGTTGTCGTCGACATGCGCAGGAAGGTAGCAACTTCATTAGATTCCCTGCATGGAGAAAACCAATCAATTGTGCATTTAGCAACACAGGTTGTCAACGCGGACCTAGAAAGGAAAAAATGTGGGAAATTGCAATTCAAATATTTTCCAGTGGACGTATCCCATAAGCCAGATCTCGATTCCTGTGGTGTCTACCTCTGCTACTTCTCATATATAATCAGCTTCTGCAAACAGCTAGAAACCATACCAGACATAAACACACAGAATTGGCGGAAAATTATAATTAACCATCTATACAGGGGATCACTTGGAAGTAACGATTTTCAAAACTTTGAAGGTAAAGGAGGTGAAGAGGGAGATCAGTAGGAAGAATAAAAAGAACAACAAGGAAGAGCAAAGCACAACGAAGCATAAAACAACTAGAAAGGTAAAAGGTTCAATCACAAGCGTGAAAAGAGAAGTTAACTGCTGGAAAAACAAACAAAGAGCTCAAATGAAGAGTGAAGTGAGGGTGAAAAGAACAGCCATATGTATATTGGTCTTCTGGTATGCTGTCAATCCTGGAATTCACATAAGGGGGCCACCGGAAATTAAAAAGCAAGAAACTCATAAAGTGAAAGGCAGGGGCCTTCGTCTCTTGCACTGTAAATTCCACATCCAGAAAGTGAAAAGGCAGGGGCCTTCGTCACTTGTGCAGTAAATTCCACATCCAGAAAGTGAAAGGCAGGGGCCTTCGTCACTTGCACTGTAAATTCAACATCCAGAAAGTGAAAAGGCAGGGGCCTTCGTCACCTCCCCTAGTAAATTCCACATCGAGATGGAGGGTGAGAGGAACAGCAGTATGCAGTGGACTGCTGGTCTACTGGTATGCTGTCAACCGAGGAATCTATATCAGGGCAGCATAGGAAATTAAGAGCAGAAAGTCAGCTGAGAATTGAAAGGCAGGGGCCTTTAACATCTCACTGAGGGTGAAAATACAGCAGTATGCAGTGGCCTACGGGTCTACTGATATGCTGTGAACCGAGGAATTCATATAAGGGTAGCATTGGATATTAATAGTAAGAAACTTAGAAGGTGAAAGGCAGGGGCCTTCGTCACTTGCGCAGTAAATTCAACATCCAGAAAGTGAAAAGGCAGGGGCCTTCGTCACTGATACTGTAAATTCCACATCCAGAAAGTGAAAAGGAAGGGGCCTTCGTCACTGACACTGTAAATTCCACATCCAGAAAGTGAAAAGGCAGGGGCCTTCGAGAAATTCCACATCAAGATGAGTGTAAGAAAAACAGCAGTATGCAGTGGCCTACTGGTCTATTGATATGCTGTGAACCCTGAACACATAGGGACCATCGGAAATTGGATACCAAGAAACTCGGAAAGTGAAAGGCAGGGGCCTTCGTCACCTCCCCTAGTAAATTCTACATCAAGATGGAGGGTGAGAAGAACAGCAGTATGCAGTGGCCTACGGGTCTACTGATATGCTGTCAACCGAGGAATCCATATAAGGGCAGCATTGGAAATTAAGAGTAAGAAACTCAGAAGGTGAAAGGCAGGGGCCTTCGTCACTTGCGCAGTAAATTCCACATCCAGAAGTGAAAGGCAGGGGCCTTCGTCACTTGCACAGTTAATTCCACATCCAGAAAGTGAAAGGCATGGGCCTTCGAGAAATTCCACATCAAGATACAGCAGTATGCAGTGGCCTACTGGTCTACTGATATGCTGTCAACCGAGGAATCCATTTAAGGGCAGCATTGGAAATTAAGAGCAGAAAGTCAGCTGAGAATTGAAAGGCAGGGGCCTTTAACATCTCACTGAGGGTGAAAATACAGCAGTATGCAGTGGCCTACGGGTCTACTGATATGCTGTCAACAGAGGAATTCATATAAGGGTAGCACTGGAAATTAAGAGCAAGAAACTCAGAAGGTGAAAGGCAGGGGCCTTCGTCACTTGCGCTGTAAATTCCACATCCAGAAAGTGAAAGGCAGGGGCCTTCGTCATTTCTATTAGTTCAAACAAATTGTCGACCGAGCAGGGGTCATTGAACACATGAAAAGATACGCCAAGGGCAGCAGGGGATTAGAGGAAAGAGAAACTAGGAAAAGGACCAAAGATGAGGCCAAGGTGTCGGAAAAAGGGAAGACCGGACGGAAGACCAGGGAGAAGAAATACCGGACCAAGAAGAAAAACAAAGAGAAGAACAAGGAGAAGACCAAGAAGAAGAAAGAGAAGTCCAAGGAGAAGCACAAAGCGAGGATCAAGAAGAAGAACAAAGGGAAGATCAAGGATAAGGACAAAGAGAAGAACAAGGAGAAGAAAAAAGAGAAGACCAAGGAGAAGAACAAAGAGAAGATCAAGAAGAAGAACAAAGAAAAGAACAAGGAGAACAGGGGCAGCGCTAAGGTTTTTTTTCCATAAGTCCATTTTTCCTCTGTGGACTCATCTGCCTTTTTCAGGGCCACAATCCATGAGTTCAACCAGGATTGTCATGAGTCCACTTTTTTTAACACTCGGTGACAAACATAAACTATAGTCCATGGAAAGCAGGAACCACCCTAAACAAAAAGCATTATAAGGATTTTCTGTCTTTCCACAAAGTATAGTTTAGGTGTCTATAATGAGCTTCAACAAAGATGCCCTCATGAAGCTATAAGAACAATATTCACAGGTAGACGATTTTTGTAATTAGTTAGGTTCAATGATGCATCCAATTGGCTTGGACTCTTTTGTTCCAGGAAAGCTGAAAAAACATGCGTCTGCCATACGTCTTCGCTTATTGTGGACGTTTTGTGTTGTGTTTATATCTCCCTCCAAGCGTCTGCCAACACGTCTGATACGCCTGGGGACGCATGGACGCTTCTTAGCGCTACTCCCGGAGAAGAACAAAGAGAAGACCAAGGAGAAGAACAGAGAAGACCAAGGAGAAGAACAGAGAAGACCAAGCAGAACAAAGAGGAAAACAAGGAGAACAAAGCGAGGATCAAGGAGAAGAACAAAGAGAAGAACAAAGAGAAGACCAAGTAGAAGAACAAAGAGAAGACCAAGGAGAAGACCAAGCAGAAGAACAAAGCGATGATCGAGGAGAAGAGCAAAGGGAAGATCAAGGAGAAGATCAAGGAGGAGAAGAACGAGCAGAGCATTGAGAAATGAAAAAAAAAACATGGAAATGCAAGAATCACATCACACTGAAAGGCAGGGGCCTTCGTCACTTCTCCTATGTGGTTCCAACACAGTGGCGAGCCAGAAGGGGCCAGTGAACACATAAAACCGTAGGGCAATGACAGCAGGGGATTAAAGGAAGGGGTAGACCAGGAAGAAATACAGGATAACAAGGAGAAGGAAAAGCGGAATACCGAACACAGACCAAGAAGAAGAATCAAAAGACCAAGAAGAACATGCCAGTGGAAGTTGAGAAAAGAGTAGGTAAAGTAAAAAAAAAAATATGATACCATAGAAGAAAAACAGAAGAACGAAGAGAATACATAGACGAACAAAAAAGAAGACAGACAGCAAAAGTTTAGGTGTATGCTGCCCTCCGATGGTGGGAATCTCCGGTCTCCGGCCTCCTCGTGGTGATTCCTGGGTGCCAAGTGATTGGTAGCGAACGGGAGACCAAGAATATTGTGCTGCAATAAAACACCAATAGAAATCACAAAATAAGAAATAACTGTGGTGTAATTAAGACCGCCACACACACTCAGCGTGGCGGTCTTCATTGGTTTTACTGAATCTCTCTCTCTCTCCTCATCCAATCTGGAAGTTTCAGATGGATAACGCAAAAAGTATCATCCTACATGAACACAAAACTTTCAGGACTTATAGATATGTTTGAGGTGAAGAATTGATCAGATTTCTGATCTCATCGGAAATTTATTAAGTGAATTTTCGATAAATTTGAACATTCCAAACTGCACGTCGGGCCACCCAACACGCCAGACGTGAACAATTAGGCATTAGAAAGGTTAAGATTTGCCCCAACTCCCAGTCCCACTCCGACTCCCACTACGAATGAAATTTTGAAGTGATATAATCATGCGGTTGTGAAAATCTACATAAAAAGTGCAATGTCTGTCACAGAGGATAATTCACGTCCCGGACGCGAAATTTCCCAGCCACGTGATCTGGCAGTGGAGATCAGACTCCGGGCTGAGTGGGACTAGAGTCGGAGTCGGGGCAAATCTTAACATCCCTATTGTGCACCTTGATTCCTACTGAGGAAGGTTCGAATTCCTTGTTCAATCGCAGCCACAGCAGTGCCAATCCGAAAATATTGCTTCTTTGAACTTGGTATTTCCATGAAGGTATAATAATACACATATAACTGCATTCTGATTTCGGAATGCAATACCCAAAAAAGAAGAAAAATTGTGTCCAAAATGGCAGTTGTAAATGAACCATGATTCTAAAGTCTAGCCAACTGTCCACTTTACTTTATGAACGTTGGCTTGCAACAAATGGTCGCCAGAGGCGCCACTGTAACGTTAGTTCGACTATTTTTTAATTTATTTACATCGTGTCACGTGTGGGACGATCTACCTCCAAGTTGTATCAAAGAAATTTATCGTAGCACTTATCAGGATGTATCCATGCTGTTGTGTGTAATTTGCCATGGCGGTCTTCAAATTGGCTCATAGCAAATTTCTAGTATAAATTTTAGTTTGATAGAGATTAAGATGCGAACGAGAACGAAATTAAGTGATCAGGAACCTATGGCTTAATGCATTCCTTTAGTAGAGATGTGCCTCTTTCAGACCCCCAGGGGGTTTAGTGGGACAGTTCCTAATTTTCGAGATATTCGAATTTGAAATTCCATCCAACATAAGGAAAATGTCCTGGAGGTGTCAACTTTGGACCTCCAGTTCTCGAAAAAAAAGGATCTGGACCCCGAGGGGTTAATGGATTCCAGTAGTGGGGAGGGACCTCTATCTGACCCACAGTGGGTTTAGTGGGACAGTTCCTAATTTTCGAGATATAAAATTTTGCGGAGCGCTGTTATTGTTGGCTGACGGTTCAGTTTCCATCCAACAGAAGCTCATATCGACTAGTGTCGAACTTTCTCCTGTACATTATAGTTACTTCCGAAGAAGGGAACCAGTCTTCGTTCCGGTTTTATTCCTGTTTTTAGATTCGCTCAATACATAGGAACGAGGTTTGACCTATTTTTCTTATGTTGGATGGATTCTGTGGGATGGCTTGTGTTGGATGGCGTACTGTTGGATAGCTTGACGGCGGT
>NC_051413.1:7497304-7498969 GCF_015228065.2 Penaeus monodon
ACACGGTTCTTGTTTACGAGCGCTCTTTAGGGCCTCAGTAATTCATACTTCAAATCCTGTAATACTGATTTATGTGGGCTAGTGGATCACAGCGCATATGCCTCCTTCACAGTTGAGTCCCCAAGTCGTAGCACTCAGTGAATAAATAAATCTTGAATTATTCTTGAAAATCTTAAGAGTGGCACTTCTGAAGGACAGTGAAAGGCTATTGAACAGTCGCTGGGCAGCAAACTTGAAATAGACAGCACGGTTCAAAGAGCGAAACTTCATCTCTTCGTGTATTAGTTCATCCCAGTGGTTGCCTCGCTAGCAACAACTCTTTAAAATATGGTGGAAATTTTATACTCAATGTTTGATAAATCAGGGTACATAGCTTAAGTATTACTCTGTCTTTTGTAGGTAACCTGCTTTGTTCCATTAACATTGGAGTAATTCTTCCACGAGTTGGGACTTCTTTACTTAGTCTTGTAGCCCTATTTATGATATCCTGAATTACAGTAGTCCACTCTTGTATCGACACCACTTATCACCAGTTTCTTAAGAGTCTCCGACAAAATATTTCTAAATATATGCAATGTGTCTGACATAGCATCCAGTAATCTTATTATCTATCCGACAGCCCACTATTACCCCCAAAATACGAACAATTTTCCCAAACTGAACTTGAAACCTATTTATAGACTTCTTTTACAACTCCAGGCTGTCTTCAACTATCTTTCTTAACAAACAACATACATTCAGCTTAGTCTTCGTTTAATTCCAGGTGCTTATGGTCCGCCCAGTCCTTGATACACAAGAGAATGTTATGTTATGTTGCCAGTGATAGTCATTGAGAAGTAATGTTGCATATCGTCAGTACTAATTTTATTTCACTCCTTTTCTCTGTATTACTTTAACCAAACCACGCCAAAGCTTCATTTGTAGAGAAACCATTTCCACCTTGTACACAGTATCTTCTACCACATAAATAGCTTTCCAGATAGCATTCCAATTGCCCTAAAATCTTCCAGAAGTAATTCATAACATTACATGTCATACTTACAATTTAAAATAACTGTATATTTTTGCTGACTGATTATCATGTATTCGAATATGATAACTCATTCCAATACCTAGGACAAGAAACACAATTTTGAGATTAGTCTGGATGATGAAACATCCTTTCTCTAGGTTTTATGGTAGCATTTTTTTCAGAATTTGCAGGAGATTCTAATATTTGCATTCATTCAAAATTATATCTACAAGATCTGAAAATTATCCACATCCATCACCAGATATGGGCATTCGGGCAGATCAGTTTTGGAACTGGGGTTGCTATATAGTGGATAAATTTATACAAGTACCCAAAAGAGTCCTCATAAAATTATAGCTCTTAGATATTAAGTTCACGTGTTCGGAAATTCAAAATAGTAAAATGAAATATGTGAATAGCCTAGTATGTGTGCATTTAACGTTTTCTCTAATACGAATACACAGAAAATGTTATTTTATATCGAATATAGCAATTATAAACCCAAATTCGTACAGACGCTATATTTTATTAAATGATAAGTACATCAAATATTCTTTAATTCATTTTAATATAACAGTCATATTTAGATGTAGTTTAAACGTTTCATCATCGTATCCTTTCAGCCATGCAACGGAGGTGAGGGGAAAGAAGGG
>NC_051413.1:7499214-7499876 GCF_015228065.2 Penaeus monodon
GAATCCTCTCCTGTTTGTATCAACAATGGATGTGCTAAGATACCTGGGAGTAATGCAGACAATTTGGTGCTGATAGACAGAGAAAGAACTACAGAAAAGAATGCAATTATGGATCGACTATAAAGCCAACTGAACCAACAGGATAACTTCCAGATATCTTTGGAGGACAGGGATGGAACTGGTCGTGAGAAGCCGGATTAGAGTAGGATGGGCGAAATGGATAGAAGTCGGCGGTGTTACATACAACAAATGATTCCACTTATTAACTGCGAGTTAGAGTTTTCACAACATTTGACAAACCAGTGTTACGGTATGTGGGGAAAGCCTTGGCCCTAGAAGAGAAGGAAGAGAAACAGCTGGAAAGGACAGAGATGAAAAATACAGTATCTGATGAGTGCATTACTAAGGTAAAGGAGGACTGAAATCGCTGGACTGAACGCAGGAGTTGTGTCAGTTGTGGAGACGGCAAGAGAGGCTTGCCTAAGGTGATGTGACCGGGAGCCTGATTCCGCGGAGGTGGCATGGGAGAGTCGTGGAGAGGGTGAAGAACGAGGTGGAGGCAGAGGCTTAGGTGGAGAGAGATAGGAGACAACTGGCTCCGGAGGAAGAGGATGCAGGAAAAGTTACTGAACACGCAACCTCACTTGGGATTAAGGCATAGA
>NC_051413.1:7515045-7515162 GCF_015228065.2 Penaeus monodon
CCAAAACCCCCCTCTTCTCATCCTTTTTCTCTATTTTCTTTTTTCTATATCTCTTCATATTCTTCTATCTCTCCTATCTTTTTTTCTCTCTTTATCCTTTCTCATTTTTCTTCTATC
>NC_051413.1:7516310-7516462 GCF_015228065.2 Penaeus monodon
TATTTTCATTTTCTATCTTTCTCTTATTATATGTAATTCTATCCTCATATATTCTCTATTCTTTTCTCTGTTCTCTCTATCTCTCTTATCTCTCTTATTTACTTTTTCTTCTGTCTTTATCTCTTATTATCTCTTCTTTCTATCTTTGTGGT
>NC_051413.1:7516542-7516804 GCF_015228065.2 Penaeus monodon
CATACATATATCTCTTTTCTTATTATCTCTTTCTCTATTATCTTTTATATATATCTTTTATTTTTCTATACTATTCTCTATCTCTTTTATTTCTTCATATATATCTATCCTTTCCTATCTCGTACTTTATTCCCTGATCCCTATGTTCTCTCTCTCCTCTCTACTCTCTTCTCTATATTTTCTCTCTTCTCTATCTCTCTCTTTTCTCTATCTGTCTCTCGTCTCTCTCTCTCTTCTCTAACTCTCTATCTCTCTCTTCTTC
>NC_051413.1:7516933-7517001 GCF_015228065.2 Penaeus monodon
ATTCTATCTTTCAGTGTCGATCTAGTGATAGTAGTGTCGTAGTTGATAGCTAGACTCGCTTTTCTTAA
>NC_051413.1:7517380-7517538 GCF_015228065.2 Penaeus monodon
CTTCTATCTCTCTTCTATATACTATCTACTTCTCTCTCTATCTCATCTTATATCTCTTATCTATATCTTATTCTATCATCTATTTATATCTTTCATCTATCTATCTCTTCCTACTATTATCTATTATCTAAACTCTTATATCTTTATATATATATCCT
>NC_051413.1:7517582-7517761 GCF_015228065.2 Penaeus monodon
ACTATCTTATCATCTCTATCTCTCTTTTCTTATCTCTATCTATATTTATCTCTCTCTCTATCTTTTATATCTATTCCCACTATATTTCTTCTATTTTTCTCTCTCTCTTATATCTCTATCTCTTCTATACCTCCTCCATCTCCCTTTCTATCTTATGTTTGTATTTCATCTCTTTTTAT
>NC_051413.1:7518802-7518869 GCF_015228065.2 Penaeus monodon
CTGTATTATTTTATTATGCTTTTTATATGTATTTATGTTCGTCCCATTTTATTTGTTTGGGTTTTTT
>NC_051413.1:7519247-7527531 GCF_015228065.2 Penaeus monodon
AAAACCAGTAACATGTTCTAGGCCTGCATACTGTCTTAATGAACGAATGATCGACGCCAAAACCAGTAAAAAACATCAATAATGAAAGGTCCAGGGACCTTGTGCTCACCTGGTGTTGGATGTGATGTCACCCAATGGTGAAATTATGAACTTTGACCTCTATGACCTTGAAAGGAAGGTCAAATCAAAAACACGGGTGATATGTGATGTCTCCTTGTTGGAAGTACAAACCATAAAAATTTCATCGAAATCGACCCATTATTAACAGAGTTATTGGACTTTTTGTGTTTTTACATTATGCCACCTGGTGGCCAACTGAAGAATCATATCGGACCGAAACTTCTTTGAATACCCATTGTGTGCCTAGAGGCATCTGCACACTAAATTAGAGTACTCTAGATCAAATAATTATGCAATGTGTCGTCCAACAGTGAAATTATGAACTTTGACCTCTGTGACCTTGAAAGGAAGGTCAAATAAAAAACCCCGGTGATATGTGATGTCTCCTTGTTAGACGTACCTACCATCATGAAATCGAATCATTATTAACCGAGTTATTGCACTTTTTATGTTTTTACATTATGCCACCTAGTGGCCAAGTGGAGAATCACATCGGACCGAAACTTGGTCAGGAAGGAGATTTTACCAAGGGGTCCAAGGGGACGAATCGCGTTAGCTCGACCACCGTAGAGGGAGGCCCCTAGCGGTAAATCGGAAGAATTAAGCAAAACGGAAAGAAAATGCGAATTGTATAACTGCCGGTTCAAGTTTCGTTGATGTTACACTGCTTCAGCGGTTTCCTTGAACATTCTCATGGGCCATTTTACACTGCAACACATGCCACAAGCAGTCTATTTAGCATATTTCACCATAAAGCACAGGCCGCAAAGCAGCCAACCTACGGCGATTGCAGCGCCTCTGGCGGGCAAAAGTGGAAATACAGTGGACCTTTAATCAATCTGTCCAGTGGGGCGGTATTAAGTACCCCGAACTCATTTGGAACCGTAGTACCGCTATCTTTCTTTGGTTCCTAATTAGGGGGGGGGGGGACTAGATCAAGGCTTGAGTACCAGTGAAATGCTGTTACCTAACGTATTGTTATACAACCACTGATCATTGGAAACAAATGGTTATAGGGACACATGCGGAAAGTTATTGCACGCCGGGCACTAAATTATTACCGTCAGCGGCCAGACATTTTCCCAAGAAAATTCCCACAGATTTGAGTCCAAAATCAACAACCAAGCAGGTGTACAGCGACTATGATCTATTTGCAGACCGTTTCATATGGCATGCGATTATTTTCGAATTATCTTGGAAAAACGCCTGCTTCCACTGCTGTTAGTACTGTAGTTCTTGGCGTGAAAAAACTTTTCACAGTTGTCCCTTTAATTTCAACCAACCGGAATGTTTAACTCGACGATCTCCCTTATTATTATTTATGGATGACATTTTTATTTTTTCATTGAATCAATAAAGGTAGTATGAAGATTTAATTTTATCAGTAAAATCCCGACCGCATTTTACGCAGAAGATGAGGGATGACAAACAATGATACTAGGTGTCGATATCTGGGCGAGGATAGGTTTCCATCTTGAAAAGTAGTGAGGTGCATGGAGCGAATGGAAGAAATTCTTCTTTTTCTATAGCGGTTTCACTCAATGTTAAGCGGTTTCTAGCGAATTGTGCATCCGATGGGCTGATAATCCAAGATGGCGATCTAGCGTGGATAGCAGTGTTAAAATTTCGTCCAGAATCAGAAAAGTTCAACACCATCGTGCAGTTCAGAGGGATGACAAAGGGCGCGCCATCTATTCATTGCAGACGAAACTAGCTATCACAGCGCGCCAAAAACTGAATCCCGCCAACAAATTCGCATATTTTCATCTGCGCCATTCGCATAATCCGCCAAATGGGAACCTGCCAATTATTCACCTGCACCTAGCTATAGTATGAACAATCGGGGTTATTGGAAAATTACAGGACCAGATTCAATGAAACCTCTACTCTGACTTTTGCATGCAGAGAAGTTCACTGGTTTCTATTCAGGCTGCAAGCTTTTTCAAAATGGCCAAGCATTTCGTTAATGGACAGTCGAAAGCATCTCAAAGCCATGACATGCAGATAAATTTCAAGCAGACACAATTTCCTTTTTAGTTCGAAAATGTTGTTTAAAGGGACACATCCGAAAAGTTATTTCACGCCAGGAACAACAATACTGCCATCTAACGGCAGTGGCAGCAGGCTTTTTCCCAAGATAATATGCCTCCAAAATCATCGCATGCCACTAAATGCCTAATGAAACGGTCTACAAAATAAATCATAGTCGTCATACACACTGCAGACCATGTATAGTTTTGATTTGGACCCAACTCTGAGGAAATTTTCAAAGGAGAATGCACCACCTACCGGTAAACTCTAAAAACTAAAGTGTTGAAATTAAGACTTTGCAGGTGTTCTAATAGTGACTGAACTTTCAGTGCTTCTCCAACACTTTAACTGTTGCTAAAGTGTCATTGTGACTCCTCAGCACGGCCAAGGTGTAGGTTTGTACCCTTTACGTGTAATTTAATCAACACGAAAAGTGTTGGAGAAGCACTAAAAGTTCAGTCACTATTAGAACACCTGCAAAGTGTTGAATACAACACTTTAAGTGCTCCATACAACACTTTGGTTGTACTTCAGTGCTCGCCAGATACTAACTTTTCGGATGTGTCCCTTTAACACAAAAATCAGGTCTTGAAATAGTTAGTGAGAGGAATGCTCAAAATAGTGTCTGGGACTACAAACAGGCTCACTTTCATACCACTTCAGTATGCATGTGTCATGTTAGCATCACAGAATGATGTAAACTGAATTTTTCTAGAATCATGGCTTGTGCCTATATATCAGTCCTGGGGTTGCTACAGGCTCACAGGCCATGATACTAGGATCGGTACAGCTACACTCACCATGTGATAACAACTAAATATTCTCTGCTAAGGGGGCAAATCTCCCGCCAATGGTTCAGAGTTTATTGTTTATCTGGCGTGCTGAGGGCCTAAACCGATAAAAAAAAAAAATACTCCTGCCTTGGTCATTCTCCTCGGTGTTGACGTTTTCCACATCTTCAATCTTTTCTTCTTATCGAATTGAAATAAATTCGGTTTAGACTTGAGATCATAGATCACAATGCACAATTTTGCACGAGAGTTGTATCGAAAGCGTTCTGTTTCTTTTCGTCTCTCATGAAAATCTGGTCTGGATCATTCCCGCCAAATTTGTCCAGGCAGTGCATTGCGAAGTCGCGCAACGTTATGGCCAAATAAGGGATCGGTTTTACGGTGATTGGTTGGACTGTCTGAGGCCCACTTCATTTTGGCTGTGGTTATCCTTGAAGTATTATCGTAATTTTCTATCGCTTCAACGTTCAAGATGTCTGTGCTTATCATTGGCCATTCGTATGTGAGTATGTTGGAAAAAGAGCTCAGTCAATGGTGCAGCAATATGTTTAAATTGAATCTTTTTTCAGAGGATTGCGACACAAGTTTTTGTTCTGCCAGAGGGGGTCAGATAAGGCAAATGGAGAGTGCAATATTTAATGCGGTAGATAGAGTTTCTCCAAAAGTCGTGTTTCTCCAGCTTGGGGGAAATGATCTAGACAGTGAAGGAACATATCCTTCAACAGTAATAAATAATTTGAAACAGGTGGCTTTGGCCCTCACGCAGCGCGGGGTACAAAGAGTTATTATTGGTGTCCTGTTTAAGCGATCCCAAACTCGGCACATGGACCCCGTCATCTATAATCAACTAGTTACTGGCATTAATGACCACCTGGCACACTACGTGCAGACCAGTAACTTGGATGGAAAAGTTATGTTCTGGGAGCACAGGAAACTGAATGGAGTGCTCTTTTCCAGAACAAGGTGTAGAGACAGGGTGCATCTCAACCATATAGGACGAAAACGTTACATTCGAAGTGTCCGTGGAGCTATTCTGATTGCCCTTCTGTCACTTCGATAAAACCCTCTCCTCTTCCGATTATACTGCTTCCCGTCGTTACCATTCATTCACTAAAAAAATAGATAAAGACCAAAAATGTACGTCACTCGAACCGGCACTGATGAGCAGTTTTAGTATCATTTATTGAATATAGGTGGCGCATGATTAGAAAAAGTGTGAAATATCTAATTCTTTTGGTTCCTAAATATAGATATAGGTAAATTTTTGACTGATTCACGGCTTTGACACTCGTTCGTTATCAACTATCAGTGCAGGCCACAATTTTGTCCGGAATTCCAGGCTTTTGGAAAAAGGGTCTCTGCAGGTTTTCGCGCAGATGTCGGCGTGGAGTATGTTAACCGCTGATTGGTGACCAATATCGATTCTAAAAATAGTTCCTTCCAATCGTAAACATGGCAGTTTTCAGTCGGCGAGTGTTGCCTTTGTCATTTTGCATGCAGAGGCGTTTGTGTAGTACCCTAAGCACAGGAAGGAAGGTAGGTACAGTCAGTCTAGACTTCTTGTAATTTGTTGCATGTGGATTTCCATCAGACCGTCAAAAACTGGTGCATAAAGACCTGTTTCGCACAGTTATTAGTGAGTTTAAGAAATCGTCCCGTTAACGCTAACACAAACGATAACGCTATTCTTCTTTCACATTTTCCATTAAAAAATAACGTTAACGTTATGTGTTAGCGTTAGCGGGACGATTTCTTAAACTCACTATTGAAATACGGCGTAGCTAGTGCTTCTGTTTGTAGGAAGAATTGTATGGGATAGCCCGCTCAAAATATAATTCTTTACGTCATCATGCCAACCAAAACGGCGGCCTGCACCGGTCTTTGATAACGAGCGACCTCGGCACCACGGAGCGAAGTATCAAAGCCGGGAACCAGTCTAGGCAAATGAAACCTAACCCACAAGTTTATTGGAGTACTTGGGGGACCCATAGTCTCCTGCTACATTCAGTCAGGTTTTCAGTGCTAAAAATAGAAACAGCAAGCAAGGCTTTATTCGCTCTAAGGGATGATGGGTGTTGCGGAGATATTTATTGGAGCACTTGGGGGACCCATAGTCTCCTACTATATTCAGTCCGGTTTTCAGTGCTAAAAATAGAAACAGCAAGCAAGGCCATTATTGGCTTTTGGGGATGATGGGTGCTGGGAAATGTTCGTTGTATTCTCCTTGTAAGCCAAAATAGCTATATAGTATGCTTCAATAATGTTTGGGTTGCTAACATAAATACTGTAGAATCGGTAAATGGGGTGCCATCATCTGTTGATGAGCCAATTTTGTTTCTAAAATAACCTAGAATCCCAATTTTTCAATCTTAGAATCTCCCGTCAGGGGTGATATCCATTGCGTCGTCTTACTGCCGTTCATCCTCGCCTGCATTTTGACGGGTATAGCTTGGTGTGCAAGCGCATTATATAGTTCTATTATTCGCTCTAAGGGATGATTGGTGTTGTGGAGAGATTTATTATAGGCTTATTGTAAAGTGGAAATAGCCCTAATATGGTTTAGATCTGTGTGAGTTACTATATTAAATACAGGGAAATCGGAAAATGAAACGTCATTATCTGCTGATGAGCCAGTTTTGTTTCTGATGCAACCCTAGAATCCCTATTTTTCAATGATAGACTGCCCCGCCAGGGGTGTTATCGTCTGCATCAATTTAATTCTGCAGCTCCATTAATTGCGCATTATAGCACCTTAGTAGATGTCCTGATGGCTCAGATCGACAACGCGTTGGTTCGGCAACCCATGCATTGCGAGTTCGAGTCTGCATGGGACCAATTAGTCTTTCATATTACTTTTTTTATCATTTCGAAGTAAGTATACACATTCAAAAAAATAGTTTTTCTTCCATTTTTTTGGAAATGTGTGAGACAAAATTTTTGTATGTATGTACCTAAAACGGAAGCAACGGCAATTAAGCCAAATTAAAAATTCTTAAATTTGTCTTGGGTCATTTGTGTAGACCTAAAGCTGTCTGCAGATGTGGAAATTTTAAGTTTTTTGGAGGCTCATGGCTCAGATTAAAAACAAAATCGAGCAGGAACATATCTCTCCACAACGGCTAACTGTTCTCATTCTGAGCAGCCCCCTCAGCAGGTGTACAACTTTTTCACTTTCTGCAACTACAGGCATCCCTTATTCCGATTACTCCTCAAGCCTATCCCTATATATGCCACCCAAGTGCTCCCCTAACACCGCCAGGCTTGTTATAGGCTTATTGTAAGCGGAAATAGCCCTAATATGGTTTAGAACT
The DNA here is from genome assembly GCF_015228065.2 of Penaeus monodon. Lineage (NCBI taxonomy): Eukaryota > Metazoa > Arthropoda > Malacostraca > Decapoda > Penaeidae > Penaeus > Penaeus monodon. The sequence goes on from NC_051413.1 coordinate 7,525,501, forward strand.
GTCTGAGTTACTATATTAAATACAGTGAAATCAGAAAATGGAAAGTCATTATCTGCTGATGAGCCAGTTTTGTTTCTGATGCAACCCTAGAATCCCTATTTTTCAATAATAGACTGCCTCGTCAGGGGTGTTATCATCCGCCGCCTGGAACGTGGCGAATAGCTCCATTAAATTGTGCATTATAGCGTCATAGCAACTGTCCTGATGGTTCAGGTCGATAACGCGTTGATTAGGCAAGCCCATGATACGCGTGTGGTCACTTATGTATTTTCAAATTAAATTGTTTTTATCATTTCGAAGTATGTTCCCTACATACAAACAAATGGTTCTTCCAGGCCAGAGTTTGGGATATTTTTCTTTAATTTCTTGGAAATGGCTGAGTACAAAAGGTTCGTAGGTATGTACCTAAAACGGAAGCAACGGCAAAAGCCAAACTAGAGTTGACAAATTCACTGAAGTGAATTTAAGACTGACCACTTTTGACGGATCCCATCACAATTTCATGAAATTATGCCTATTAAAGGGGTAAATCCTGAGCTGCAGAATCGTTTCAAAGGTTGTTGTGATCTCGTCACACACAAAACAAACTTCATTCGACCGTTTTATGTCGAATAACAACAATTCCAACCCACGTAGTTTGTAACTGTTGCTAAAAATAGCTCTCCAAACAAATTGCTTCATCGGCGAATACCAAACGTTCATAGCCCTAGCGGAGAGGTTACGAATCATAGCCCTAGCGGAGAGGTTACGAACTAAACTATTGTAGTCTGTTTTGTCGCCAATTACCAACCAACCTCGCTCGCTTCGAAATGCGCATTCTGTGTGGCAAATCTATCAATTTTCCAACTGGCTCGTCCAAATTTTTCTTGATTCTCAGTGTTTGCAGCCAGTCCACTGGCCAATGCAAGGATTATTTACATTCTTCCCCGGACGACCACACAAAAGGTAGGCGAACTCCGGCCATGTTTGGCAGCAACTGATTTCGAAACTCCTATTCGAAATCGCCTCGCAAGCTTCGAACCCTACCCCAAACTTCAGATTATGCATCCATCGAGCCCACAATCTATACATAAATCGCAAGTAGGGATCTACACAGATCCTGAAAGTTTGAAAATCATACGTTGTTTATTTCCACCTTGGAGGAATTATACTGTCAGTATAATTCCTCCAAGTTTCCACAGATATCTTTCGAGTTGCAATGTTGATCTAGAGAGAAAATTGTAGATGTTTTCCAACCTCGCTTCCAGGTTTACAACTGTTAGTAAATTGCACACCTTCGTATTGTTAAAACGGTCATAGGGTTCGAGGTTGGAACATCCATCCAGCAAACCCAAATAAGACTGACCACACTAGTGTGGTCAGTCAGTCTTAATTTTTTTTAAATTAAATTTGTCTTGGGTCATTTGTAGACTTAAAGCTGTCTGCAGGGGGGGGGGGTGTTCGAAAACCCTGGATACTAAATACTGGACAATGGATACTTCGTAGATACTGGACACAAAACATCATGGTTCAACGCCGCCAGACTCACCTGATGCAATGTGATTACACAGATATCCGTTGGATGGGGTATTCAGTTCTGTTAGAATTAGTAACTTGCCAAGTCAAGGGAATTGGGTTCCACATTCCTCCATCAGGGGCAGGAGGGTTCGGTAACAGCCATTTCGGTTTTCTGTAGGGAATACCTAATCAGTCATGTTTTTGTTTTAAAATAAAATGTGGAAAGTCTTTTGGAGGCCCATGGTTCAGATTTTAAAAAATCAAGCAGGAAAATATCTCACCACAACGGCTGACCAGTCAGTTGTGACTGCCTTATCAGAGTGTTATCAGCAAGGTATTAACTGTTCGCATTCTGAGCACCCTCAGTATGTGTACAGATTATGCAGTTAGGCGTGAAGATGTGGGTTATGGCTGAAGTGCGTGTTGAAAGGGGTGTGTAAAAGAAGAGCAGTGTTGCCACCAGATGGTCATTTTCAAGTAACTTTTTATGCCCCCGCTTCTAACGAAGTGGGGGCATTATGTCGTCACCTGTTA
>NC_051413.1:7527566-7530842 GCF_015228065.2 Penaeus monodon
TAACAATTGGTTTCCATCAATTTCGAGGATAATGCCATATCGGATCGAATTGATTTTTACTGTGTTTATTGAAGGTGACTAGAGGAAGGTTCCTTTCGAAAATGGGCCGCCTCCGATATTCAATATGGCGGTTACAGCCACCATCTTTAAAATGGTTTCCGTCGATTTCGAGGAGAATGCCTTATCCAATTGAATTCATTTTTACTGTTTGTATTGAGGGTGACTAGAGGAAGGTTCCTTTTGGAAATAGCTTGCCTCCGATATACAATAACGCGGTTACCGCCACCACCTTGAATATGGTTTCCATCGATTTTGAGGATAATGCATTGCAATAATACCAATACTTACAACATATTCATTCTTACCACACAAGCGGGGGCATATGCCACGCTCTGCGTTGCTCTTGTTCACTTTCTGCAACGCATCCCTTCCGATTACTCCTCAAGCCTTAAACTATGTCCCCATATATCCCACCCTAACCCCGCCAGGCTTGTTTCCATATTGATCCAACAGTCGGCAAAATATGAGCGAATTTATAACTCTGCACCACCTACATTCAGTAAATGGAACTGCACGTCCACGTCAACGCCGGTTTTGCAGCATTTGGACTCGGAGCTGGTGGTCGATCGCTGAGGAACACATTTCGCCTTGCCAGTGGCTCGCGATTTTTTCACTAAAGCACGGCATAGATGATCACCTTTGTTTTTAAGTATACATTTCATGGTTTTCGTGAGCAATAAAGTGACTTTTGAGAGAATTTTCCGTTCGTTTCTAGCGAAAATGGATTCCGGTCGAATGCGTGACGTCATTTATTTTGACGCAAATCTTCGACAAGAGACGTCAGACCATCTTGTCCAAACAAGGCCATCCGACTACACCGTCTTCTTACCTTGTCAGAAACCCAATACAAATCTTGTTCACCGACTCATTATGCACCATTTTGAACCTAGCCTCAGAGCCAATCAGAAAACGTAAAACAACTAAAACGTGCTCTGATTGTCGCGTCACTTTTTCATCGCGCTTCACCCATTGGTTCAGAAGCCTGAGCTACTTGAACAGGAAAATGTGATGGATTCCAACCAGGCTAGATGGCACGTCAGGCCAGATAGACTGGTGATCGTTACCAAAGGTTACTATGACGTGATGATATTCTTCCACCAATCGGGGCACCCTCTCGCTCTTACGAGAATCATCGCATGCCATATTAAATGCCTAAATAAATAAATCATAGTCGTCATACACACTGCAGACCATGTGTAGTTGTTGATTTGGAGCCAATTCTGTGGAAATTTTCTTGGGAAAATGCTTGCTGCTACCTGCCGGTAAACAGTTGTACTTTAGTGCCCGGCGGGCACTAACTTATCGGATGTGTCCCTTTAACAGAGTTTAAATCATCAAGCCATATGCAAGCAAGGATCAGGCCAGTTTAGAATTGATGCCAACTTTACCCGGGAAGGTACATAGTTTCTTTTGTGGCATCAACCAATTGGCCGACCTGCCAAGTCTTACATATCTAGCAGGAGACTCACGCATTTACCCCCATTTCAACCCCCTCCCGCCAGCCTTGCCCTTTCTCACGCAAGACTCCCGAAATTAAGCCAGTCAAAAAAAATTTAAGCCCTAAACCGTTACCCTTTTTCTGGGAGCAAACCCACGCCATCTCTCGTAATAGAGTCATTCAATGACAGTCCGAGAGCAAATCATCGAGATTTCTCATGTTTTAGATGATAAAGGGCAATGTAGGTTTCCTCCGGGTGCTCCGGTTTCCTCCTACATTACAGAAATTCGCCCAGTATTGTCTATAGAGCCAATAATGCCGTAATTTGGCGCTCGGCTCTCAATTCAATATTATTATAAAGGGCCCCTTCTCCAGCAAAATCATGCCCTATCTCCAGCAAGTGATCAAAATTACCTTGGGCAGGTCTGATTTTGAGATGGTCCCTATCGTTAACCTGCACGTCGTTTCACTTCCACCGCTGCTGCTGTTTTTGACGACCGCATTGCCCGAAAATAAAGCTTGGGGAAGAAACAGTATTTTTCAGCTCAAATATCGCCTTTTTGCGAACATTGGATTGATACGAATTCTTCATTCTAACAATGTAAAGGTATGTGATATGGCGTTTTTTTTGGCAATGCCATAGCAATCAGGGCCGCGATAGTCACGGCCCTGACGCCTGAACACACACCATCGTAACCTAACAAGGTAAATTTGTAGAAGAGCAATCTCGCATGCGCGAGGTACACGTTCCGGTTCCCTCCACTGGTTGTACCTCTCGCACCAAACCACCCTCATCACTCTGCTCAATATGAGCAGAATGAAAAATAGACGGCTATCTGCTATGCTTTTACCCTAATTTAATCATATTTCTACCGACTGCGTATCGACTTGTGCAAAAACGAAATTATAAAACTCTTTAATCATCCTCTGTGTCACTTTTTCCTGCACTTTTTGGCGGCGAATACCAGTACTGTTGTTCGCCCGACAGGTATTTTTAGTAACGAATGTATTACTTGACTAATGAGATTCCTCGAATGTAATGACGCAGATTTGTTGACAACATTGAACCACGTGCACTGAAATCTAAACCAATGAGAGCCGTTCTAACGAGGTCAGTTATCCACAGAAGAAGTCCTGTACATGATCGTTTGGAGGCAGAGTCAGAATAGGTGGCCGAGCCTTCTGACGAAGCTTTGAGTGTGGTAGAAGAGGGGACGGATTGAGGGATTCAGATGGGGGCGCACCTGATGAGCGCGGAAACCGAATATACTAACGACGGTAGCTATGTCCTCCACAGGAAGAGAGTACCCTAATGCATTTTCCTGCAATATGTTGATGCCTCAATTTAAGACATTATCAGCGTAACATTTTGCAATTGGGTCAGGCAAGCGGCTTCTCCACCATTCCACAACAGGGCCTTCTCACGGGTAAATTGCTAGTAACTGAAACCTGTGGTGGGATTTCGTTTAAACCATTGAGGTAACAGATACTCTTGTTGGCTTTAGTTTGTCATTGTTGTGGTCAGGATTTTTCCATTATGTGCGGAGATATCTAAAGTCAAAGACGGGCCTGTCATTATGAGTGGTACATTTTTGGTCTTTATCTATTTTTATCTAGGTGAGCTTATGCGATCACCTGGCGTCCGTCGTCGTCGTCCGTTAGCTGGGCACGTTTTGTAACCGCTGGAAAACTTTTTATACATGGACCCCTTGGTAAAATCTCCTTCTTGACCAAATTTCGGTCCGATGTGATTCTCAACTTGGCCACTAGGTACACAA
>NC_051413.1:7536749-7538479 GCF_015228065.2 Penaeus monodon
ACATGCAGGTTTCCTTGACCATGTAAATCTATGGACGGGCACCATAGGGCCCGTTTCACAAAAAAACTTAAGTCTAAGTCTGAACTTAGGTCCACATTGCAGGTATCTGATTTGCTCAAACCGTATCGCATGACTGACCTATAAGTCTAGTTTTTACTGATGTTTATGCCACTGAATATTAATTCTGTCAACCTGAATCACCAAATCAGGCCAAAAGAACACAACTTTGGGGCCAACAATATAGCACGCACGCAGGAAAAGCCTGATTTTCGGACACCCTTCCCTCCTGAGCGCACCAGTGTGGTGAAATGTTATGCAACAAGCATTAAGGCCCAATTCCACTGGAGCGTTTTTCCACCGCGTTTTCCCCGCCGCGCGGAAATCAATTGTTATTCATAAGGTATAAGAAAGGATTTATCGCACGGCGGTGAAAACGCGGCGGAAAAACGCTCTAGTAGAAATGGACCTTTACATTTGATTCGTATTTCAGGGATAAAGATTTACAAAAAATACTGCATTTTAAACTAATCAGTATGTCCATTAAAATAAACATGCTTAGTTATAAATTAATTAATTGTTCTGAATCTAACCTTTGGATTGGTGGCCATAGTCACGGAAATTTGAGTTCCGAGGGAATGCGCTCTGCGATGCAATAGCGGCCATCTTGATTGTAGTGTTTGGCCTGTCTGCGCAACTCTTTTTTTTTCAGCAAGTCCGTCCCGATGTGATTAGTGAAAAATCTTGTTTTATTCACTTCCATCTAAATTTAGTGGATGTTGAAAGGCATGACAGGAATTACAATTTCACCAAAGATCGAGTAGATCACGTAATTGTTATGTAATTCCTTTCAGCCGTCGAAACTTTCCTTTTTCTATTTTTGCCGATCTTCATTGTGAGTGACACGACAGCGTCGCACCTTGGTGAAACCTGTTTGAAGCAAAACGACCTTTGCTGCCGGGACGTGGCGCCCAAACATGTGACCAAAAAAATTAATAAAAGGGCGACAATTTAGCTGTATACGCTGCACTCTACGGAAATCTCCGGTCTCCGGCCTCCTCGTGGCGATTCCTGGGTACCAAGTAATTGGTAGCGAACGGGAGACCAAGAATATTGTGCTGCAATAAAACATCAATAGAAATCACAAAATAAGATATAACTGTAGTGTTATATAAATTTTAGTTTGATAGAGGTTAAGATGCGAACGAGAATGAAATGAAGTGATCAGGAACCTAGGGCTCAGTTCCTAATTTTGGAGATATTCGATTTTGAAATTCTATCCAACATTAGGACAACGTGCTGGAGATGACAACTTTGGACCTCCAGTTCTCGAAAAAAAAAGGATCTGGACCCCAAGGGGTTAATGGATTGCTGTAGTGGGGAGGTGCCTCTATAAGACCCCCAGGGGGTTTAGTGGGACAGTTCCTAATTTTCGAGATATTCAACTTTGAAATTCCATCCAACATAAGGAAAACGTCCTTGTGGGACAACGTCCTGGAGGTGACAACTTTGGACCTCCTGTTCTCGAAAAAAGGATCTGGACCCAGGGGTTAATGGATTCCTGTAGTGGGGAGGAGCCTCTATCTGACCCCCAGGGGGTTTAGTGGGACAGTTCCTAATTTTCGAGATATTCGAATTTGAAATTCCATCCAACATAAGGACAACGTCCTGGAGGTGTCAACTTTGGACCTCCAGTTCAAAGCCCTGGACCCCAGGGGTTAATGGATTCCTGT
>NC_051413.1:7554705-7555815 GCF_015228065.2 Penaeus monodon
GGTTTTGGTGTCTTGCTAATTTTAATTTGCACTTAATTTTTCACCAATACTCTGATCAGCCAAATCCTAGAACTATGCCTGAAATTTACTGATGTAAATATAAAAGAGTTGGCTGCCAATTCGGATCCTTTGGGTGCACTCTCTTTATAAATCTTTGTTTTATTTAAGCATCCCCCAGAGGCACATGTAGAAAATATCATGCTCCTGTCTTGACGAATGGGAAGTAAAGCCTCTTGCCCCCGATTCCCCTGCGATATTTAACACGAGGCCATTACGCTAAACGGAATCGCGTGAAATCAGCCAAGGAGATAAATATTTTGTGCAGCGGTTCCAGCTTCGGTTCGAAAACATTCTCACTCTAAACGGTTTATATCGGTATATCTTATGTCTTTTTAGTTTGCATTAATCAAGCCTATTCTTATAGTGTGGAATCTGGCAGAGGAGAAAGAATAGTGGTTGCAGATTGTTTTATTTGGCATGGTGTGTTAGAGGACAGTTTTTTTTAGAGTGGTTTATGCTGGAAATTGATTCTGTGTGTACCTGATATGACTATAATTGATTTATACTGGAATGTTTGAAATATAAATTCCCTATTCTATCGATATCGCATTCTCTCTTCAAATGTGATGAATTCTATACTCACGCTGCAATGTCAACCCTTTGTTTGTATGCCTTCCCCCCCCCCCCCCGAGATTTTCCTTACTAATGCTTAGCATGAGATGTACTATTCAAGGATTCTTCTTGGCATTCTTTAACACTAGGTTAAGAAAACGAGGAAAATTGGCTGCGATATAAATACACACAGGGAGCCTATTTTCTTGACAGTGTTTTTCATTTCAATTCAGTTTATATAAAATGCCGTCTTGTATTTGAACAGTGTTGATGTGAGGGATCGCTGTGCCTTTTGCAATGAGGAGAAAGCGTTAAGGAAACTGTCAACACATATCGCTTCGCAGGAACAAGGTCGATTTTGTTTATAATGAAGAAAAGACCAGGTATATATGTTTGAGTTTTCTCTCAGATGTTAGAAAAAATGCGACAATTTCTTAAGAGTTTACAGTACAAGATATTTACCCTTGATTATGAGGACAATTTCAGTTTCCTAAAGAT
>NC_051413.1:7556076-7558323 GCF_015228065.2 Penaeus monodon
GCATTAAAGGTGTTAGACAGATGCAGACACAGACGCACGAGAAGCTGAAATAAACAAATAAAACAAATTTCCGAGGGCTGGCCACGCGAGGAGCAGCGAGTCTGAACAGCGCTGTATAAAACCTGCGTCCGGCCTCCGTTCGGCTCCCTTGCACGGGGCAGGTCACGGGTCATGCAGGAGGGATGGCTGCGCGAGAGGCATGGCTGCATGGGAGGCATGGCTGCGTGGGAGGGGTGGCTGCATGGGAGGCATGGCTGCATGGGAGGGATGGCTGCATGGGAGGGATGGCTGCATGGGAGGGATGGCTGCATGGGAGGGATGGCTGCATGGGAGGGATGGCTGCATGGGAGGCATGGCTGCATGGGAGGGATGGCTGCATGGGAGGCATGGCTGCATGGGAGGCATGGCTGCATGGGAGGCATGGCTGCATGGGAGGGATGGCTGCATGGGAGGTATGGCTGCATGGGAGGCATGGCTGCATGGGAGGGATGGCTGCATGGGAGGGATGGCTGCATGGGAGGCATGGCTGCATGGGAGGGATGGCTGCATGGGAGGGATGGCTGCATGGGAGGGATGGCTGCATGGGAGGCATGGCTGCATGGGAGGGATGGCTGCATGGGAGGCATGGCTGCATGGGAGGCATGGCTGCATGGGAGGGATGGCTGCATGGGAGGGATGGCTGCATGGGAGGCATGGCTGCATGGGAGGGATGGCTGCATGGGAGGGATGGCTGCATGGGAGGGATGGCTGCATGGGAGGGATGGCTGCATGGGAGGGATGGCTGCATGGGAGGGATGGCTGCATGGGAGGCATGGCTGCATGGGAGGCATGGCTGCATGGGAGGGATGGCTGCATGGGAGGGATGGCTGCATGGGAGGGATGGCTGCATGGGAGGCATGGCTGCATGGGAGGGATGGCTGCATGGGAGGGATGGCTGCATGGGAGGGATGGCTGCATGGGAGGCATGGCTGCATGGGAGGCATGGCTGCATGGGAGGCATGGCTGCATGGGAGGGATGGCTGCATGGGAGGCATGGCTGCATGGGAGGGATGGCTGCATGGGAGGCATGGCTGCATGGGAGGGATGGCTGCATGGGAGGGATGGCTGCATGGGAGGGATGGCTGCATGGGAGGGATGGCTGCATGGGAGGGATGGCTGCATGGGAGGGATGGCTGCATGGGAGGCATGGCTGCATGGGAGGGATGGCTGCATGGGAGGGATGGCTGCATGGGAGGGATGGCTGCATGGGAGGCATGGCTGCATGGGAGGGATGGCTGCATGGGAGGGATGGCTGCATGGGAGGCATGGCTGCATGGGAGGCATGGCTGCATGGGAGGCATGGCTGCATGGGAGGCATGGCTGCATGGGAGGCATGGCTGCATGGGAGGGATGGCTGCATGGGAGGCATGGCTGCATGGGAGGCATGGCTGCATGGGATGCAAGGGGCTGGCGGCGGAAGGGCGGAGTGGGAGAGGGACGGATGAGGCGAGGAGGAGACCGCGTGAAAGAGACCAGCATCATGAGGGCCAGTTATGAGGCTAGCCATGAGGCGAATCTTTGAAGGACGAAGGCGGACGTGAGGATGGATCGCCAGGAGGAGCAGCGGCGTGAAGGAGAGTTACGAGGCAGAGTGAGGGCCAAGAAGCAGGATGGAAATGTGAAGGAGATGTATCAGGGCGAGGCGAAGAGGGACGGAAGCGAGCGGCCGGCGCGTCACACGAGGAAAGGGATGGCCGTGAGAAAGATGGAGGCAAGAAGGAGATCTGAAGATGATGATGGAAGTGTGAGGGAGGCTGTAATGTGGAAGGAGAGGACGGAGGGAGCGGGAGTTTTGGGACGGGCGGGTGGCACCTGTTTGCAGTGCGGGAGCCTGGGAGCCGGAGGGGGGGCGGAGGGGGCAGGAGGGGCGAGGGTGAGGCGGTGCCATTGACGCAGGCGCCACGGGACAGGGCACGCAGGCGCCCTGGGAAGCGCGGCCGTCGCTGCGCCTGTGCTGCTGGTGTTCGCCAGTGTGTATGTTAGCCCCGTGATGATCGCCGTGGTCGCGCTGTGGTCCCTACGCCCGCACCCAGGGACGGGCGGCGCCCACACCCGCACTCCGGGCTGTTGAGTGGGGCGCAGCCACGGTGTCGGCAGGCCGCTGAGGCCCGCCCAGAGAACCGCCCGCAGCAGCAGCAACGCCCACGACGCTGCTTCTGCTGCTGGTGGTTGAGGTGGTGGCGCTGGCTCTGCCTGGCGGCGCCCGCC
>NC_051413.1:7558396-7558463 GCF_015228065.2 Penaeus monodon
ACACGCACAAGCTCCTGCCACGACTACAGCGCCCTCAGGAGGGGCAAGAGGAGCTCCCCTCTTTAAA
>NC_051413.1:7558501-7558665 GCF_015228065.2 Penaeus monodon
CTGGTGCGGTTGGTCAGGGCAGCATGGCGCTCCTAAACACGACAAACTCGCCTCCCGCCCATTGCTTCGTCAAGCGGACTTTCCACAAGCCCGTGTACTGCCACCACTGCACAGATCTGCTGTGGGGCATCATCGGCCAGGGCTACACCTGCGAGGGTGAGTGT
>NC_051413.1:7559118-7559215 GCF_015228065.2 Penaeus monodon
CATGTACCGTGACTCCCGTGTGGATCATGTCAGCCACATCACGGGGCGAACGAAGCAACGCATGTCAGTCCAGTTTATGGTGAGGATGGAGAACCCA
>NC_051413.1:7559251-7559407 GCF_015228065.2 Penaeus monodon
TCCTACTCCCTTCCCTCACACGGGCCAGCCTCAGCCTCCCCCCCACCACCCTCCCTGTGGCTCCCCCTCCCCATGCACCCTGCCACCTTCTGCTCACACCCATCCAGCTGTCCTCTATCAGTGGGATTCATGCTAAAAGTGAACGGTGCCGGGGAA
>NC_051413.1:7559456-7559639 GCF_015228065.2 Penaeus monodon
GTAGAGGGGAGATTGGATGTGCCACGCCCGTAGCTAACACACTCCAAGCCTCCTTGCCTTGCACCTGCGCGGGACACCACCTCTGCCCACCAGTCTTGTTTGCGCCTGTCAACGTATCCTTTGCCTTGCTTATGTGTGTTTGTCGCTTGTATGGGAGTCTGGATGGCATAGGCATGTGCGAAT
>NC_051413.1:7560080-7560270 GCF_015228065.2 Penaeus monodon
GCGATTTGATCCATAGTCAAGGTATTATAAGCATCACTTGTTTTGCGTTATATAATTCCCCAAAGATTCTGATGCCATTTTCACCCTCTCTGATGCACATACATACACAACATACACAAAACATTTGCAGACGACTGTGTAAATATTTCTATTTGCGCTGTTTATTCTGGGCTATGTTGACTGCAAACAT
>NC_051413.1:7562653-7562803 GCF_015228065.2 Penaeus monodon
GACGGGCAGGCAAGGGACGGGAGAGGAGAGGGGGCAAGGAGAGTGGCGTGTCTAAAGTGTTTCTAGAACTTTCCGATAAGGAATTAGTTAACATTCATTCATCCTTGTGTTTGACATTTCTAGATTTTCTGAATGGATCGATCACCGTGT
>NC_051413.1:7563125-7563230 GCF_015228065.2 Penaeus monodon
TTCTTTGAAACTATTCTATCGTCGCAACACATGTACACGAAAACAGATCTAAAAACACAAATTATAGTGGAAAGGCAGGAGAAGAAGGTGAAGTGAAGAAAAATA
>NC_051413.1:7563297-7563775 GCF_015228065.2 Penaeus monodon
TAAAGAAAATTAAGAGAAAGGAAAATTACATAAAATACGAGAAGAGAAGATGGCAGTGTAAAAAAGAGAAGAAAAAAATGTAAAGAACATGTCCAGGAAAAAAAATGACGAGAAGATGAGAGAAAAGGTGAACGCGATGGCTAAGAAGCAGCAGTAGGAAGAGGGAGTGAGAAGGAGAAGAAAAAATAGCGTAGAATGTGGTACAGACAGAAAACGGGTGATGAGTTCTGGGAGAATGATTGATTTTTGTGATGAGAGAGTGGATACCGGGGCGACGCCGGCGGGAGGGGGGGGGGGGGGACGCGGTTTTGTGACGTCACTGAGCAGACTGGCACGATGCCCATTCGTAGAGAGGGGGCAGTGGCATCGAGGCATTCATACACCTGGCTAGGTATACACGCCGTCAGAAGACACCGATGGAGGTGTACGGACACCTTTAAGCTTGTGTCGTGAAGTTGTGTGGCGGATACACTCTCGA
>NC_051413.1:7563917-7564382 GCF_015228065.2 Penaeus monodon
CCCCTCACACTGACCATCCATCCATCTCTCCTCCTCCAGAGCTTGGCTTCAGAGCCTCAAACATCAAACACAGCGTCGGAACAGCTAATTTTAACTCCCGATCGTCCCATACACACAGTGAGACACGTCCCCCTATTTCAACCCACCGTGGTGACCCCTTTGCCATTCCTCCTCTCTCCCCTTTTCACTCTTCTCTCCCTCCCCTTTTTCCCTCTTCCCTTTCCTCTACTCACCCTCCTCTTTCTCCTCTCTCCCCTCTCCTTCCCGTCCTTCTCCCTTCCGTCTTTCTCTCTCTCTCCCCTCTCCTTCCCCCCTCTCCCCTTACCCTTCCTCTCTCCTTCTCCTCGCCCCCTCCCTTCTGGGTCGTCTGTAGCGCGCGATACTTCAGCAACAATCTCTGCTGACTCATGCTCGGCCATGTTCCGTTTCGAGAACAACATTGGCTGTTCTGAAGGGATGCAGTTT
>NC_051413.1:7565607-7565815 GCF_015228065.2 Penaeus monodon
CAGTCTATCTAAACAGGGCGACATTTTTTTTACCAACTCATATTACGTGAGTTTTCAACTTGCTAAACTGGTTTCATGTTCATGCAACGATATGACTCGTCTGTTAATATGTTAATTTATATTATAGTTTACTTAGTGAAATGAATTACAAGTTATATGTTGCGGTGGGGAATGAGACACTGATAACGCCTGGCTATGTAAGTACATT
>NC_051413.1:7566564-7567138 GCF_015228065.2 Penaeus monodon
CAAGATAACACATCGGGGAATTCCGAGGTGGTCTTTCCACTCCGCCTTTCTTACAACGCTCACCTCATGTCACGTCTTTTACACTCACCGCAATACATATCCTCATACCTTCAAGCTGCGCATCATACTTCATGTGGTGCCCTCATATCACACCTCATTCTCTCATGTTACAATTTTTTCGTTGTATTTCCATTCTTTCTATATCTTTAGTTTATTCCTTTTCTCAAGATACATAGTTGTAGAATATTCGAGAGATTTATTATATTAGACAAAGCAGAGCTGCTTAAAAGAATGGAAAAAAGAGACCAAAAAATATGATTATATCATTACAGAAAAATAGGGTCCATGTACTTTTACGAATTAACTTTTGTTGTCTTTTATTACCATTATTATTTTCGTAATAAAATTGCCATCGGTGTCATTAATGAAGATGGTGATGATAATTCCTGTAACCACCACGATCATCATTATCGTTATTATAGTGGCTTGTGACTTGTTTTCATTGTTTGTGGCGCGCTTTTGCTGAAATAGCCATTTCATACATCGAATTGGTTTTGTAGCAATTATTGCTTTG
>NC_051413.1:7567252-7567692 GCF_015228065.2 Penaeus monodon
CTTCAATATACATCATATATATAATACATTTGTCTATATGTTGATCTGTCTGTCTATATTTTATCCGTCTTTCAGCCTACCCATGTGTGTAACTTACTTGTTTGTCTATCATGAATGTTCTTTGATCAACCTGTCTATTGGCAGCTTTCGTCTTCTGTCATTCCGCAAACCTCTGGAAAATTAAGCAAATGATATTTGTTTCAAAGAACACTTATCCGAGATTGTCTTAATGATTGTCTTGCTTTGTTGTATGTCCCTTGTTAGTTTCTACTTCCCTTTCTTAGACTGATTATTCTATATTTCATTTCAGCCTCCATCTCACCTTTGTCATTAAAACAAAATATGATCCGTTTTGTTTTAGTATCCAGCTTTCGAAACTTTTGCATCGTAAATGGAATCAGATTTTAAGCATAATGTTCCTTAAAAATCCGGTGTCGTGC
>NC_051413.1:7567732-7568768 GCF_015228065.2 Penaeus monodon
CTGTTCCACCGTTTCCTCTGTTTCTGAAATCCCTTGACTTTGTTCCAATGTTCCACAGTTGCCATTTTTTGCAATGGACTTTGCAACGGCCTTTATTTACAATGCTCCCAGTTTAAATTTAGTTTGTCCTCATGGATTTGCTTGATTTAACTTTCCAATCCATCTTTCATTTCTCAAGAATTTACTTGACTCATCTCATGAATTTGAAAAGATCCCCTATGAATTTATACAACGTTCCTCATGAATCCATTCTCTGTTCTCTAACTTTATTTCATTCTGTCATCCTTACAGATATAGCTCATACTACTTGTTTGTACGAATTCATCCTACTCTCTGAATGATTGTATCACACGTACCTCATAAATCGAGCAAATCCCCACATACATTTACCCGCGTGCACATGCCTCACGTCCGTCACGCACTGGCCACATATCGTTCACGACTGTCCCTTTCCTCATGATTATTTCTGTTGTAACTTCGTCAACTAACCTTTCCTCCTTCCCGTAACAAAATCGAATTACCTCTCCTTCGAGAACTTACATAACTTATCTTGGAGTTATAACAGCCATGTTGTTGGCCAGAAAACAGGATATGGCGAAATAAGCGAAACTGGACAGCCCGCCTATGAGCGTAAAATAAAGATCAAAATGAAGTAAACGACATTACATATTAGATGCACTAAGTATCTAACACTCGATAGTCTGCAAGAAACGAATGGTTGAAGCAAAGGAAGGCAAGGAGTGATGCAAGGCGAGGCAAATGAGGGGTTGGCCGCGGAGCAAAGCAGCAAACGACAAACAAGCGAGTCTCGAGGTAAGCGAGTGTTGTGACGCAAACCATCAGCGGGAAACGAGCAAGAACGGCAAAACAAATGGACTAAGTAAGAATTAATCATGGAGCGAAAAAGGAGCAATCAGTGTGGGGCAGAAACAGGCAAGCTGGCAATCAAGGGGGTGTGATGACGTTACGGTATTTAGAAATTAAATTGCCTTTTGGTAAATGAGATGTATGGGAATCCAACGACAAACTGCATAGT
>NC_051413.1:7569459-7569711 GCF_015228065.2 Penaeus monodon
AAGGCAGAAAAGCAGATAAGTAAGAAGGTAGAACTGTAGAAATAAAAAAGAGGGGAGGGGAGCAATACCTAGTGTACATGGGTGTGATGGGTTTGTGCTGTGTTTATGAGGGCTGTTTAAGAGTTGTGTAATGTTGAATGAGTTCGTAATTTGGTTAGTCGTGAGGTAAGTCTGGCGTCACTGCTTTCGGTGGCTAGGCTGTGTGGCATGTTAGTTATAACACTTGTTTGTGTCTGTGACAGTATTGTCATA
>NC_051413.1:7569767-7570054 GCF_015228065.2 Penaeus monodon
CCTCGTGTGAAGCTTTAATAGCCTTATATACAACATACAATACAACAACGAAAACAAACGAAATAGCAAGATGGCATACACAGGAACACCAGTATTTATAGCATATCTAAGGTTTAGTTTGATGGCGACTGATAGTGAAAAGTGCAGGTCATCGACACGAGAGCAAATATGAGGGTTTGGCGCCCGTATCTGCCGTCACGAGCGGTTCCAGCTGATCTAGATCTGCTTCGGGCGAGACAGACGCGTCTCTCACACGCGATGGCTATCAACTGCTTCGTCTCTGGAAA
>NC_051413.1:7571990-7572128 GCF_015228065.2 Penaeus monodon
GAAAGCAGGGGGATACAACGATAAGAGAATATGATTTGAAAACATAGCAACGATAATGATTAATAAAAATATTAGTGCAGTGATCATGAAAATTAACATAATGATTTTCTGTTTTATTTTACCACTTGTGGCAGTTAA
>NC_051413.1:7572222-7572980 GCF_015228065.2 Penaeus monodon
AGGGTGTGAATCTGACTTGGGATAAGTTATTTTAGCACCAAATTGTGTTACTCGTAGGTGTTCTAGGCTTCTTGTGAATAAGGAATCCATAATATGTTATGCTGACAATGCATGCTTTCTTCCAAAACTATTGAACAGAGCATGGGTGTGGATGTTTGGTTTAAGAAATTTAAGACAAACATCAAGAAATTCACTTAAACATGTAAGAGATTCATGTGTCATGATTCATGGAGACCATGGAAGGAATACGGAATATGCTAGAATGCTTTGTGTGAAATATATACACTCTTTAACTGACTCAGATATGCATGATTATTGCCCACTAAAGGAAATAATCGAAATTATCCCATGGACATGAGTAATCCTAGGAATATAAGATATATAATGAAACCTACAAGTCTTACGCGCGTGAGTCATCACATGATTATGATCATTTGCTATAAATATCAGCATATCATATAGGTCCCTAAACTGTTAAAAAATATACTATAGTGTGTGGACGGTGATTCTAGTAGTAAATTCCATACTCGAGAGGTAACTTAACACAATTTTTTGGAAAGATTATAATGATCACCCATTTTTCCCTCGTCACTACCTCTACGTATTATATCCTCCATAACATATAAGTAGGCACCTATAGTCGAAAGACAACTCTACTGCAGTGGCACATGCCTTTTCTCTTAAATGGATTACGTACTGGACAAACTGCATCGGAATTTGTCTTCAATTTCCTTTTCTTTCCATCTGAGAACTATTAA
>NC_051413.1:7576501-7576609 GCF_015228065.2 Penaeus monodon
AGATGCATGTGTCTACGTGTGGAACAGGTAGACACATTTGGCGGAGACTCTAGATCTGACGGGCTGTGATGTAGCCTTATTGATTTTCTGATCGCCATGCCCCCTCCA
>NC_051413.1:7576749-7576980 GCF_015228065.2 Penaeus monodon
CGTTCCTGTCAATTTTCCTCTTTGTATGTCTGCCTGTCACTTTGTCCGTCCTTAATTTTATATCAGATTTATGTTATCATCTTGCCTGTCCATCCATCCATCTCTGCTTATCTACCCATGCATTTGTTTTTTATAATCATACAATGTCTTCTTATCTGTCAGATTGTCTGCCCACCCATTCGTTGAAGTGATATATAAAAATTAAAATTTACTTATATTTATACATACTTG
>NC_051413.1:7577871-7579022 GCF_015228065.2 Penaeus monodon
CTGCCCGCAACAAAAGGAGCCTCTTTCACTATCAACAAAATTCCATTAATAAGGAGAAAAATAATAATAAATATTGATTTACTGATTACTGGTAACCGATACACAGAGGGCAGTCAAGCTCTGCTTCTGTTACTTTATTCGTTTTTGTTTCATCGTACTTACTTTAATGTTCTGAAGTGAAAGGACGTTTTTTTGTGTGTGGATTCCAGTGGGGAGATAACTCAAGACTGTACGAAAGACAACTAGGAGGAAACTCTCTTACAGTATTTATGAAAATAACAAAGGAAAATGTAAGATAACTTTGGAGCAAATCGCCGGCCATAAGAACATTTGCTATTTATTTACCTTTTTTTTCTAATAAAATCCATATCTCGAAGATCAGATCAATGTTTTCTGACTTCCTGGCTTTCTTTGGAGTGTTCGCCGCCTATCTTGGCCGGGTTGGAATGGCGCCGGAGAGTCCTCGACGGCCTTTGAAAATGCGCGCCCTCATCTCTCCAAAAGAAGACAAAAATGGATCTTCTGTCCACATGTCGGTCAAGTATCACGGCGCATTTTCGCTCACCAACCTCGCTGCTCCTGGGCGTTAGATCAGCTACGTGGGTTGACAGCTTTCCTCCGCCAAAATGACGTCTCCTTTATCGGTGGCGTCATTAAGAAGGCGACAAGTCGATCATTCCAGCCAAGTGACATTATCATGAGTGGTCAGTGTTGCCCATGGTCAGTCATGCATCATTACCAGTGACGTCATTAAGATGGCGCTTAGTTAGTGGTCCCACCTATGTGACGTCATCGAGGTTGTTGGTCAATACTGCCACGGAAATAACGGCGCTATAACCAGGGACATCGGCAAGAAGGCGATTACTACGAGGGCGTTTCGGACACACTCTATCTCCTTCAGTCCTTCTGTCGGGCATCCCCCTTTATGCCCCACCCTCGCCCGTGGATCCTAGCCCCAACCCCTCCGGCAGGGTGCGGAGATTCCCTCAGTCTCTGCCAGTTACGATTTTCCCCTACGTAACATGGCACCGTGGCTCCCCTCTGTTGGTCATCGCCCCCCCCCCCCCGTGCGGCTCCTCCCTCCCTTCCCCTTTACGGTTCTGGCCTTTCCACCGACCTCGAATTTGACCTTTTCCCCTCGCTGGCCTTTT
>NC_051413.1:7579063-7579432 GCF_015228065.2 Penaeus monodon
ATTGGCCCTTGGATGGACTCTCCCCCTTGGTCCCTCTCCCTCCTCCCCTGTGGGTCCCACCCCCGCGGAAGGGGTAATAAGGATAATAATGATAGTCTACGAAGAGTGTGGAGAAGTTGATAAGAAAGTGCGAGGAGGGAAGAAAGGGAGACTGCAAGCAAATAAAAAAAATGACGTGATAAAGACAGAAAATAAAGGGGAAGGGGAATGATATAAAGAGAATGAAGATAACAGAAAGTAAGAAAGAACGTGAGGGAAATGGCCCTTTGTTAATCTTTCTCTCTCTCTGGCTCCCTATCTCCCTTTTAAGTACTTTGGTGATTTGTCACCTTTCCATTCTTTTTTGGTGATTCCTCCTTTCCCCTATCT
>NC_051413.1:7579520-7580269 GCF_015228065.2 Penaeus monodon
CCATTCCTCCGCTCTCGCTTTTTCCTACTTCTGTCTTCTCTTCTCCCAACTGCTGGTATCGTACCATTTTTCTCTTATATTTCTGTTTTTCATAACATATTTTTTTTCTCTTGTCTATTTCTCTCCCAACTTTCTCATACTTCACTTCCTTCACTTTCTCTCCCGACATCCTTCCTCTCCTCGCAGAGGTCACCGCCGGGCGTAGCTCTAAGACACAAAACGCTTCTCTTGAACTCCTTGCCTTTCTCGCCTGCCTCCCTTGCCTTCTCCCAGTCACCCTTGCCTTCTCCACCTTACCTCCCACACCGTTCCCTCCCTGTCCCCCTTTCGCTCTCCATGTCTTATGCTCAAACTCGACTGGAAAACAAAGGATAAAAGTGAAACCAAAAAGATAAATAAGCAAAGCATAAAGAAAAAGAAGAAAACAATAACACGGGGAAAAGGAAAAATAAAATGAAATTTAGCACCAAGAGATGAACAAGGAATAAGGATAAGAAGCATAAGAAAAACACACACATAAAAAAACACGAAGAAAACAGAAAAAAGGTGGGGGAAAGGATAAATAAGAGAGAAGAAGAGACAAGGAAATAAAAGTCGTGGTCCCCATCGGCTGGAAAGGGGATGGACCCTCGCCAGCCCCCATTAGCACGAGAGGAAGACGCGGCTGGAGCGAATTACTGGCTTGTTCCTCCAGTTCACACTTTCGCTCCTCGCCCTCGCCCGCTACTGGAGGCTGGACCCGCGACCTC
>NC_051413.1:7580619-7583113 GCF_015228065.2 Penaeus monodon
GTGGTGATCTGGAGGAGGGTCTGTGGCATTGAAGGGGTAAGGAGCTTGACTCGTGGATGGAGGAAGGCTGAGGATGTGTGTAAGTTGGGGCGGAGGCGCGTGTGTTTGTGCAGATGGAAATGGGGAATCAAGAAGATAATAGCAGCATCTCATGATCTACACTGGGATGATGTTATGATGAAGAACTAGGGAACACGACTTGGCCTATTCGTGTTCGTTATTCTACTGGATTACGTAGTGTTTATTCCAGCATAAATTGGGGATTTCTTTTCGGGGCATTTAGAGAATTACCCTGACAATTAGGTTGGAGGTTATATGAAAATAATTTGTATTACTTGATCAGTACTTTCTGGGCAATTGTTATTCAGGGATTAGAGTAAAAAATACGTTGGGTTAACCTGACTACTCTGTACAATTACTTTTGAAATAATTCCCGTTCTTTGGGGCCTTTTGTTCAGGAGGGATTCATTGGGGATGAATCTGTTAAGGCATAATTCTTGGTTTTGGGGAATATTCTGATGAGTGGAGGCAATTATTCAAATCTTTTGGGTTTGGGGTCACTTGGAGGACCCGGGATTATGCTGACCCCGGGGACAGTATGGGCTCGGAGGATTACTTAAAAATCTTAGTGATTACCTTTAACCCAGATGATTACTCGGAGGGCTGGGGGCGAGCCCACACGCCCAGGGGCACTCCCACGGGCCCCCGGGATGCGCTGGTTGCCATGGCGACGGGCGGGGATATTTACTGTCTTCTTTTCTTCCTTTTTTTGAAAGGATGTGTATTTAAATCTATTGGGAATTGATGGAAGAGCCTCGGGTGAATGCAAAAGGAACCACAGAGGAAATTAAACAGATGTTAGGCACCTTATATGCATATATCTTCAGGCATACCGCGGTGCAAGTTCACTTGGGAAACATTCGTGGGAAATTCCCTTACATTTTGTAGTTTGTATATTTCCGTTTTTGACATACTTTCTCGCAAGTCACTTTCCCGTATCCGGTGTCACATGCGTCGCATTTCTTCGCTGCAAATTAGCGTATAAAGAGGAAATTAAAGTGTATATATGATATACAACATTACCATATATGGACAGAAGGCACAGTGAAGTTAGAAATATAGAGCACAAGGACTTTATGTGAACTGCCCCTCCTTCCATACGTGTACTCTCTCTCTCTCTCGGAGGGGCAGCAGGAGGAAGGGGCGGAGGGACAGCAGGAGGAAGGGGCGGAGGGGCAGCAGGAGGAAGGGGCGGAGGGGCAGCAGGAGGAAGGGGCGGAGGGGCAGCAGGAGGAAGGGGCGGAGGGGCAGCAGGAGGAAGGGGCGGAGGGGCAGCAGGAGGAAGGGGCGGAGGGGCAGCAGGAGGAAGGGGCGGAGGGGCAGCAGGAGGAAGGGGCGGAGGGGCAGCAGGAGGAAGGGGCGGAGGGGCAGCAGGAGGAAGGGGCGGAGGGGCAGCAGTACCCGCGTGAGTCGCCTCGAGAGATGAATTGAATTATGGTTCGGCGGAGATCCCGGTTACCCTCCCCATGGTAACACTCGGGGCGCACGCTCGACGCTCCCCTCCTCCGGCCCTCTGTTCGGTTGTCTGTCTGTTCGTCTTTTTCTTTTTGCCTGTCTGTCCATTTTGTCTGCTTCTTTCTCCCCTTTTCTGTGAGTGACTATCTGTTTTTTTATATTTGTACGCGGCGCTGTGGAAGCAGAATCGCAGTAATTATTTTGGCAGCGGAGTCAGTATAAATGTTCCGAATCCGACGCCGAATAAATGTAAATTGTAAGATACTACAAAAATCCGATTTCACAGATATCTAATTGCTAATCTATCTTTATTTCCATCGAACACTGACTTCGCTTTTAGTTTGCAAAATTCAGATTTCATGTTGGCATTAATGAAATATTTTGTATGTGATATGCTTTCAGTTCATAAGGGAAATGTATAATCAACCTAATTACAGATAGAGGAGTCAGACTAGAGGCGAAGGTTTTTATGTACAGATTCACTGCCCTTTTGTGTCTGGCTGTCTGCCTCTTTCTGTCTCTCCCCAAAATCCCTAGAACATTTTTTCACTGCCAAATACACTATGTTGAGAAGGGTTCTTAATATATTCTTCCTTGCCCGCTTTTCCTGCACGTGTGATTGTCAACTCGACCAGAAAATTATAATGTATTAGTTTAAATTACGAGTAGAAAGAAATCTCTATTCTTTAGACATATTTTTTTCTTCCACGAGTTTCTACTTCAGCGTACCTATTATTACTCAGTGCCATGTGTGTGACGTCATATACTTGAGTCGGTTTATGGTTGGCTGAGCGAGGCCAGGTGAACTCACTTGTTTACATTAGTGACGTCACTTGCTTGTTCTGCCGTATGATTGGCTGACAGAGGTATGGTGAGTGCGTTTATTGGTGACCCTGTGATTTCGAGAGAGAACTTCTAGTCCGAGTTTATAGCTTTGATTTGATATATGAAACATATAAGGTATCCGTACAGTTACGTG
>NC_051413.1:7583252-7583542 GCF_015228065.2 Penaeus monodon
GCGCGATCATCCTTTCCCATGCACACACTGGAGAGCCGACACATAGAGCGCACTCGCAGGACAGGTACAGCTCCCCGGTCAAAGGCGCTTTCGCAAGCATTTTCAGTTCAGTTCGGAAGTCGCTCCGTAAAAAGGCTCAATGGCAGTGTACCCACACATGCCGTGACGTTGTGTCGTGTTGCCATATGAAAGAGTGTACCATGGCAACTGCGTGATGCAGCCATTACCACATAACGTCGTTAATGTCGACCTCGGACGCACTCCATGGGCAGTTGCCGTGTGACGATCGC
>NC_051413.1:7584263-7584410 GCF_015228065.2 Penaeus monodon
ATAATCAACGCGAACACCTTAATAATTTTGCATTGTGCTTGTGCCGCCTTCTTCAAGCAGTCCGTCCGAGTGGATGACACAGCTGTAATTGAATTGGAACTCGCGAGCGGCGGGGTCGGTGGAGGGGGGGTAGGGGGAGTCCTGTTC
>NC_051413.1:7584435-7584504 GCF_015228065.2 Penaeus monodon
AAATTATCAGTCAGTTAGAGTAAGGAATCAATCGATCCTTCATCTACTTTGTAGGTCAGTCAGACAGGC
>NC_051413.1:7585067-7585270 GCF_015228065.2 Penaeus monodon
CATCGCAAATCAAACCGCTTCCGTCATCACGCGGGCGCTTAGTACTGTTAGTTTCTGTCAGCCGCCACCAAGTGAGGGATGTGTTATACATACTCCGCTCCCTCTCTCTCCTCCTCATCGCCTTGCCACCTCTGCCTATCGATTGGCTTCCCTTCTCTTCTCCTCCCGCTCGCAGCATCCTTATTTAATTTCCAGCCCGTCAC
>NC_051413.1:7585847-7586392 GCF_015228065.2 Penaeus monodon
ATTCCATTTACCTCGCATTCATTCCCTTTGGCTCGTCCTCATTCCCCTTCCTCATTCCCTTCGCTTCCCCGTTTTCCACCTTTCGCTCTTCCCTCAGACTAACACAAAGGAGGATGAATTGCTTTTTTTAACATTATTTTTTAAAGAGAACTCTAATGCACCTTCCTCGGAATTTTCCCATCCGTTACGCTGTGAAAATGTGGATTCCCGATATTCTCTCATATTTTTTCCCTTCCCGTTGGCGTATTCAGTACTGCAGTACATCATATTATGTTGCCGCATTACCCATAGCCATGTCGCCGCATCTGTATGTTGTTGCTTGAATATCACAATGCTCTGTATGTTGGGTTGTCTTGTTGTCTCGCTTTAGATTTCAAGAGCTTTGTGGGATCTGATATTCTGTCTATAAGCGCAAGAATCAGGATCAAATACTTTATAGCGTAATGTTTAATTGTGAATTAGTCGTTTGTGGATGACACTTACTTTTATTCCTTCGCCTTGTCAGGAATGGGTCTGAAATTGCCACGATTCAACAATATAAATGT
>NC_051413.1:7589433-7589568 GCF_015228065.2 Penaeus monodon
TACATTGAAGTGCATCATGGAATGCAATCAAGCGTGTAGCTGAAGATCTTAATCGTGTTTCTTAAAGGCCAATACTATCAAGGAATTGGTCCCAATCTCTTAAGCATTTCTGTTATAAGATATCGAATGACGGTA
>NC_051413.1:7590441-7590796 GCF_015228065.2 Penaeus monodon
TTAGAATACAGGTCTGTGTGTATTCACGCTCTGGTTCTTGCTTCTTGTAATATATGAATATATATATTATACATTTAGTGTGCAGGAAACACAGAGAAAATACGACAAAGATGGGAACAAGAAGTCCCAGGTTGCTGAATAACAGAAAAAGATGTATATTGGCGGGGCGGTCTCGGGGCGCCAGGCGAGGAGTGGCAGCTGGCCACCGGCGAGCAATTCACTAGTCTCGGCGCTGATGTCATCTCGCGGCTTTCAGCGGATGTCGGCGCTGTGATACTTAGACAAACATATGTACTTTTGGAAATGCCAAGGAAACGGCAGTACTGATAGTACTGAACTTTTATCGCTTGTAGAC
>NC_051413.1:7592617-7592976 GCF_015228065.2 Penaeus monodon
GACCCTGTGTTTGAACCGATATGCCAGCTTCAGTTCATGCGTGTTTGTGTTCTATTAAAAAATGAACATCGGCGTGCGTCCTTTCGGGAATACACCTTTAAAAGTTTTGCATTAAATACTGAATACTGTATTATTTTTATTGGGAAGTAGACTAAGCAGCCTCCCAAAAGATGAATGAATCTCATTAAATTGAACGCGAATATTAAAGAACATAAATTTTGAAAGAATAAAAGGACTAAAATCATGAAGGTTGTTTTGTTTTCTTCTTTCGGCGCATTAAACGATTTGCCGGAAAACAGTAAGAGGAAAGTCATTCGATAATGGAGATTACGAATATTTCGCTCAGCGATCTCAGTCTC
>NC_051413.1:7593032-7593106 GCF_015228065.2 Penaeus monodon
CTTTTACCTCTAAAGATAAAGACGCACAACTCTAGGAAACAGACACAATTTCATATACACACTGACCCATCCCT
>NC_051413.1:7593216-7593635 GCF_015228065.2 Penaeus monodon
TGTATACATAGCTTGTATACATAGCTTGTCCCTGGTATTTCTCCAACAGTTCAAATACTGTATACGAATTTCATAATCATGATCATAATTTTCGTTTCATTCCAAAATTTCACGTTTAGTTACAATTTTCCTTTAATTCTCAAATTTTACTTTGTAAAACTGTAAAAAAGAGAGCTCTTTCTCTCTTTTTATAACTGTTGTAAATGGATAAAATGCTGGGATTTGACATGATATCGACATGATGAATGATTATGGCGAGAGGTATTTATGAATGGAAATAAATTTGGGGGGAGTGAGTAAATGGTATCCACGCGGCACGAATTCAAAGGCATAAAAGCCATAACCCACAATCACATAAATAGGGCAAATAAGCGCTTATTGTGCTTATATATATATGTCTACATTTATTATTTTTTTCG
>NC_051413.1:7593842-7594263 GCF_015228065.2 Penaeus monodon
CACCCTTATTATAATAATCATCAATGTATGCAAGTATCTTATCATTGTATATTATCATTGTATAGTGTTAATATATAATGGAACTAGGAATTATGGAATTATGCCAAGGAATGGAACTAGATTCTTCGATGAATCCTAAGCTGGTTAATAAGTTCTCAGACGTTCAATCCAGTTGTTAATTAAGCAACATACAATTGTAGGATAATTCCCTAATTGTTAAATAGATTCTCATGTATTAAATAAATCTCCAATTGTTAAGTATCTCTACTGGGGAGGAAAACTGCTCAGGGGAATAGCCAGGCCTTCCGGGGATGACTTAATTCTATGAAATTATATTGAAATAATCAACCATAATCGTATTTTTTCTAGTAATGAAAACAGAGTCAGATTATACCGTGCAATTTTAAATATATATATGGAT
>NC_051413.1:7597192-7597455 GCF_015228065.2 Penaeus monodon
CACAATATGTTACGAGAATCAAAGAAGAAGCAGAATAACACAAAACAAGTAACAATAACGGTGATAAAGCAAAAATGAAAACAAAGAGCCAGACGAGCAGAATAGACGTGCAAAAATGGCCGCAAACCCATGAGCATATTTGCAAAACCAGCTTCACTCAAAAGGTCAAACCACGGTCTTTCGCTGCTTATTTTTGTGCGTAGAAATACGGGGATGAAAACTAAAGTCGCCCTAATTTGGTTTAGGCATAAGGACGCCCACAC
>NC_051413.1:7598492-7598803 GCF_015228065.2 Penaeus monodon
ATGCATAGTCTTAGTACGAAACTTATCACAATATTCTTACGGATCTGACAACAAAGCTACTGAATTTTCCTCTCAACCTTTATTCTCCCCACTGCAGTATACTTGTTCAAATGCTATTTACATCGATCCTTGTACCCCTCCTGAAGCTTGTCGACTGATTATGGGCATGATGTGAGCGCGGGAGAGCAGTCCACCCTGATCAGCCCTTGTGGACGGTGCTCGCTCGCACAGATCCTCGGTGATCTGCGTCTTTCGGGAACAGAAATCGCCAGTGGATGCTTTCCTTGTAGCCATGGAAAGGAAAACATGCG
>NC_051413.1:7598975-7599349 GCF_015228065.2 Penaeus monodon
AGCAATCGGCCGCACCAACTGTACGCCAACAACAAGAGCTGGTCCAACACGTCCCTAGTGACTGCCTCACATACATAACTAGATTAATGACCGAAGTAGTGCCAAGATACATGACATTTCCCATACGCAGACAAGCTGAAGCCATCACATGTACTAATAATACGAACATTTATCACGATGTTTTGTGCAATGTCTCTTTTTTCGTTTTATTATCAATATTTTTTATCGTCCTCTTTATCTCTGTCTCTGTTTTCTGTATCGCACTCGGAGATTCTCTTGCGTTGTTAATAAAGGGGGTGTTATCTATGTGTGATAGATTATTGGTCGTCAGTATGCCTTAGTGGAGAGATGAGAGGAAAGCGGTCGGTTTGTCA
>NC_051413.1:7599551-7600672 GCF_015228065.2 Penaeus monodon
AAAAGATAATCCTCCTGTCATTATATCTTATGTGCTATTACAAAATTATCAGCAAAGCCAAGATGTGACAGATGTAACGTAAGCACTGTTATTACGAATATAGCGAGAGAGAGAGAAGAAAGACTTGCGAAGGTTCCAGCCTATGTTTGTTTCATACATCGATCGCACACTTTGGCCAGGCGAGTCCATTCCAGCGCGCGCGGGGGAGGCCGCATCGGCTGTTCTCGGAAAGACGGTTATGATTGGAACATCTTTTGGACTACAGGTAGCTGGCGAACGTTCCTTTAATTCTAATATGTCTCCTGCACATCTGTTGATGACGAAAGTATGAATTCAGCCCAAGAAGAGAGAGTCAATAGAGTGGCCACGACGAGAAAAAGGGAGAGGAGGCAGGGCTCTAGATATGTGACTTAGATACATATTTCTCCATTTTTTCAAGGTACGAGGCGGAAATTAGAGAAATGAGTTGCTCAGGAGTCCAACACACCTTCCTATTCGTTTTCTTCGCCGACCTCATTGGCCTAGATTTCGTTGTTCAATGTGCACTTATCAATGGCAGTGTTCCCTGTATTCTTGGGAAGCATCGTGTGTTCAGGCCTTCAACCTGTCATGTTTATGAGGTGTAACAGAGACTCATCAGTGGCAGCGTCTGGTGATGCCTCGCAGAGCTGTTCGTCTTGTCATGGCCTGTGTGCGCCTGTGACATTTGCAGCGATTCTGGGATTCTGCGAGGGAGTCACTCATGTAGGCCACTTTTGCCTCAGAACCGAGGACGCTTGTAGCCCACGGCCGTCCATGTAGGACTTTTCCGCATATGCCTCCCGACTGGAGAGTGAGGGGGCTGCTGGAAGGTGATGAGCCCCGCGCTGTCTTATAGGCCTATCGTCTGCCTCACGGGGAGGAAGGAGGCCAAAGCTTCCCCTTGGAAAGTCCCGGAACCGGGGGCGAGGGGGCTGGGGGAGCAAGTTCTGGCTCCTGTAATCCGCAGGGAACTTTTCCCCTGAGAGGATTAGTGCCCCCCCTAGGGACGGGGACTACTTGTCACCCTGAGATGGTCAGTAATCAGAAATGAGTCGCCATCACGGGGAAAGTGCGTGGGGGGAGGAGGATGCAAGTGACAT
>NC_051413.1:7600697-7600945 GCF_015228065.2 Penaeus monodon
CTCCGCGAGATGATGAGAAAATGACCTGGGGATCTCAGGACGAGAGAGAGAACTGCCGGGAGCGGGTTGGGGGGGGGGGGGCAAGACTTCCTCAAGGAGGGCTGCAACAGAAGGGCGGGTGGCGGTCGCTGTCAAATCTATCTCTCTTGAATACTTACTTCCTCTTGGCTCTGTCCACTCGGCCATAATCCATCCTAAAGCTGTAGACTACATTTCTTCCGAGATGCCCAAGACTCCTTCTGGTTCAT
>NC_051413.1:7602532-7603153 GCF_015228065.2 Penaeus monodon
CCTAACCCCTTCTTTCTATCTCTCACTCTCTCACTATTTGTGTACGAGTAACTCCCTCTCTTCTTCCCTCCCTTCTTCTTACCTCTCCTACTCTTACTATCGCCCTCTTTTTCAATCTATTTATCTACAGCCCTCTTTCCCTCCTTCTCTCTCCATTACTTCCTCCTTCGCTCCCACACACACACATATACACTCACTCTTTTCCTTTCTCCTTTCCCTCCTCTATCTCCATCTCTCCCTCCTTCCCTCTCCTCCCCCCTCTCTCTCTCACTCTCATCCCCCCATCTCTCATTTTCTTCTTCCTCCTCCCTCCCTCCTCTTCTCTGTCTCTCTTAATCTGTCGTTTCCTCTCCCTGTGGCCTCCCACTCTCACCTCTCTCTTTTCTTTTCACTTATTCCCATAAACTTCTAAAAAGTCTTCCCAGCTAAGTATCCCTGCTACAGTAGGTCCATCTCTGACTTCTTTCCCCTCTTATCACCCCCAAAACCCCCTCGATTTCCCCTTCTTCAGCAGGGAAAGCAGGGGACGGGGAAGCAGATGAATCACGGAGATCATGACTCAGGGTTAGGATAAGAGAGTGGCGGGGTGGGGTGGGGACATTAGGGAAAAGCAGAATATGA
>NC_051413.1:7603478-7604085 GCF_015228065.2 Penaeus monodon
ATTCTACTGATTTGTTTATTGATTTGTGTATAAATTAGTTGATCTGATTGCGTGTGCGCGTGTGCTTCGAATAGTGTGCTGTTTCGGAAACGCTGACATAAATTTGGATCACAGACAAAAGAAAGGGGAGAGAAAATAAAGAAAACAAAAGTAGAAAAATAAGAAATAGAAAGAAACTGTAAATAGATTCAAAACAAAGCGATATAAAGAGAATAATGAAGCAGAACGACGTTTTAAAAAGGGGAAGACATAAATAAATAAAAACAAAACAGAAACGGAAGGTGACTGAGATGAACAGAAAAAACGGAGAAAACCATATTAGTCTACACATATTAGACCAGCTATCCCATACACTCCTTTTAAACCAGTTTGTACTGATTTTAAGAATAATTTCAACCCAATTTCAATTCATTTCATACCAGACCTTATAATAAGAGTGACCTTTCTCTGTGAGAACACTGGCTGTAGTGGTATTTTTTCTCTTTACTGATAATGACTAACATGATTTTCCTTTCAACAGTGTGCAACTTCGTGGTTCATGACAAGTGCATCAAAACTGTGGTATCACCATGCTCCAGCGTCGCCCCAACACTTGTCAAGGTCAGTG
>NC_051413.1:7604156-7604290 GCF_015228065.2 Penaeus monodon
CGTGCATGAGTTTTCGATTGCTAAGAATTCGCTCTTATATGCACACATAGGCGTCGATGAATTGCCAATACATCGCTCTTGAGAATTCTACGGCTTTTTCCACCTTCATTTCACTATCTGTGTAATACACGAAA
>NC_051413.1:7604957-7605555 GCF_015228065.2 Penaeus monodon
TAAAATGATCACGGCTAAAATTCTTGAACTGTTTCCTTGTTTACCTAATTTCTTTTTTTTTGCCAACACTCGAAAATGGATTTCGTAGTGACTTAAGAATGGTTTCAGTTTAGGGAAACAACTAGACATAATTTCCTCAAAGAGAAATATGCGGAAAAAGCTTTGCCGACTTCGTCCAAGATCCCCATCGTTCCCAAGAGTGCATCGATGGTGGCTTTGTGAACATATCGGCTGCCTGTTTTATGAGTGACTGAATCCCACACGAAGATATATGATGCTGGACGGCGCCCAATGACTCTATTAAGGACGAACTCATAAAAATTTTGAGAGTCTCACTAACGACCGAGGTTTATCAGACTCGCCCGTTTCTTTCGTGAGGGCATTCAGGTCACGAATCACGGAGCAACACTTTATCTACTGCACGTTTGAATGGCTTTAGTGTCGTGAGAGAAAGTTTTTAGCCAAAGAGATTTGAGGAGTAAGTAGAACGGAAAGAAGATAAAACACATCTGTCGCTGGACAGTCCAAAAATTCGAGTAGAATGCAAAACAGACTTCCAAAAGTACTCGTCGCAGTAATATAAATAATAAGTAATATA
>NC_051413.1:7605878-7606572 GCF_015228065.2 Penaeus monodon
CTTTTAGTCTTTCAGGCACCCTAACAGTGCATCGTGCTGAGTACTGTATAACATAATTATGTACAAATCTAAAGTAAAGGAAGAAATAAGGATCACACGTCATTTATGCAGACATAACCACGTTTTCCATATTAATGTTAGCAAAATCATATGTACGTATTTGTAAAGCATTTGTAATATGCACGCGTATAAACCAATGCGTGATGTAGATAAACGTTTAGCTATATATTCTATATAAACGTTTAGACAATAAAAACACTCAAAGATCGGAACGCACAAGCATACACACCAAACGCAGAAACACACGTACACACTCACAGTCTTATATAATCTTGAAGATTCCTGTTCTGGAAGCTCGCCACGGACCTGCCTCCGGGAAGAAGAGGGGGGCGGGGGGCACATGGGGTAGCATGGAGGGGGCCGAGGCGGGGGAGGAGATCTCTAATACTCCAGTTACAAAACTTGCGACCATGTTGTGTCACACGGTGTATTTCGCCGTGATTTGTATTATTTTTTGTATGTTTCTTATGTTCTATTTCATTCTTCATTTTTTGGTTGTTTCGAGTCACAAGATATAGTTTTTAATTAATTTAGATGTAAGCTAAAAGCGTATATAGGGATATTCACACATGCACTCAATAAAAGGCCACATATATACAGACATAAGTAAATAAACACACATGTACTAACGGGA
>NC_051413.1:7606655-7606767 GCF_015228065.2 Penaeus monodon
ATGATAATGAAAATAACCAACGATAATATTAGAGGTGGAATGATAATAACAGAAAGAGCTTATTAATGGTAAGGGAAGGCTGACTATCATCTGATGACAATACTGTTAAGAA
>NC_051413.1:7607310-7608259 GCF_015228065.2 Penaeus monodon
ATCACCGCCTTATTAATGACGACAGTGTTGATAGGACTTTAATAACCTGATTATGATTTCACGTTCTTAAAACCCTTTTCTTCCTAATTTCCTTCGCGACCTAACACCTCCTCCGCCGCCCACAGACGCCCGTGGCCCACTGCTGGTCCGAGCCCGCCCATCACCGCAGACGCCATTGCAACGTCTGCAGGAAGAAACTGGACGACACGCTTGCCATAAAATGCGAAGGTAAAGGATAGAATCCTGCTCTCTTACCTGTGCCATTTCTCTGCTCCGCTTCCCGCCTCCTGTTCAGTGTCTTTCCGTCAGTTATCTCTTCTCTATCCCTTACCTTGCCACCTGGTTAGCGTCTCCCGAAGCCGGCCTGAGCCACCTGCCATGTGCGGCATATATCTGCCAACTGCCTGCCCCCTCCCCGCCTTCCCCGCCCCTCTCCGGCGCTAATAGAGCCTGGTAAAAATGTAGACCTTCTTCTTGGTGTCCCGTATGTAACGTCTTTGGTTAAGAGTAATGGCAACGGTAGTCATATGTGATTAAATGGCTTTTATCTATTCTAGGATAGTAGCTCTATCCCAACTATGTATGAAGATATTTCCCGAGCATTTCATTTTTTAAATGTAATTCTCAATGCATGGAATAGATAATACAATTCACCCTATTAGCAATACTAATAACAAATATATGCCTCCATATCTTTCTCCTGCACCAGTCCACGAGTCACAGAGTAAGGGATTCACACACATAGAACACCACATTAACCCACAGGAGGCCTACAGTGTACTAAAGTGTGCGTCCCCCAACAGTGTGCGAGTACTACGTGCACGTGGAGTGTGGAGACTTCACTGTTGCCAACTGCAAGGACTGCGCTACCTTCGTGCCGGAGAAGAACCTTCCTCAAGTAGTCCAACAACACCACTGGCGGGAGGGCAACCTGCCGCCCAACTCGAAA
>NC_051413.1:7612843-7613946 GCF_015228065.2 Penaeus monodon
ACCCGGCGCCGTTACTCACCTTCTGCGTCTCCTCAGGTGGACAAGAAGACCTGCTGGACCGCCGAGTGTCTGGCGGGCATGAGGTGCGAATGGTGTGGCTTCACGGTGCACGCCATGTGCGCCGAAAAGGTTCCGCCTCTGAAAATGCAATTGGGGCTACGAACTATGCATGTTACCCCTTCAGCAGGTTGGTTCCTTTGTGGAAGTGCTGAATGACTTAGCTGCTACGGCTTATCGATGGGCTCTTGTTTTATTCTAAGGTTTTGTAACATGTGCTGTGCTTTGAAAGTTTGTTTTGATTAGAATGAATATTGATAAAAATTTCATAAGCTGGGTGATAATTTGAATTTATACAGTTTTCTGTCAGCATTTACGGGTTAACGTTCTACGTTAACGAAGTGGTCTCACATTTTGCTCTTTAAATAACTGTTCGTTAGACCCACGGTAGATAAAAATATTGCATATTACCTTTCATGTTAACCAGATTTTATATGATAACAAATTATTTTTCTGCGGATGCTCTATGGAAACAGCTGTTGTGTTGTCTTATTTGCAGATTCTAATAACGGCCATTTTATGTAGTCGGACAGAATGTTTTCCTATTCTCGAGAACATGATGGATTGTTAAAAGCAATAATAATCATTATTTTTTTATTTACTCTATAACATCGTTTAGATTCAGAAAATATTTATATAGATCGTTATATGATGCAATGAGACGCTATATCACTGATGGTTACACGTGATAAAAAAAAAAAAGTTTACTACATCACTACCTACATCGGAATGCAAAAAAATCATCCAATCCTCACATTTAATTTAGTATTGTTATATCACAAAAAAATTACGTGAAACAGAAACACTAAAAACGAACCACTATTCACACTCCGTCACGCATCCCTCTCCTTCTGACTAGCTGACCTCACGTACCTCTCACTCCCCCCCTTGCAGTACAGCATTCCCAGAACAGAAGTGCCAATGAGAAGCAAATAATCGGGGTTGCAGAGTCGAAGAAAGGACATCTCTCTCGAAAAGTACTCGGCCTAGTGAATGGTGTTCAGGCCTGCAAGCTTGTTTTGCATAACACTCTGCCTGAGTGCTTA
>NC_051413.1:7615084-7615268 GCF_015228065.2 Penaeus monodon
TACAAGAATAACACGTACCAAATGCTTCATGATTTCAGCCCGGAATAGATCAGTCGAGTTCACCGGAGGAGACTGAAGCGGGATCCCGACGAGGTCGAGAGGAACGCTCAAGGAGGAGGAAAGATGAAAGGTAAGGCCCTCACTACCTATAGCATACATATACGTCCCTTTCTCTGTCAGTTAC
>NC_051413.1:7615312-7616384 GCF_015228065.2 Penaeus monodon
CCTAGGGACAAGAAGACCTGCTGGACCGCGAGTGTCTGGCGGGCATGAGGTGCGAATGGTGTGGCTTCACGGTGCACGCCATGTGCGCCGAAAAGGTTCCGCCTGAATGCACATTTGGGCTACTCGAACCTATCATGTTACCCCCTTCAGCAGGTTGGTTCCTTTGTGGAGTGCTGAATTCCTTAGCTGCTACGGTTATCGATTGGCTCTTGTTTTATTCTAAAGGTTTTGTAACATGTGCTGATGCTTTGAAAGTTTGTTTTGATTAGATATGAATATTGAATAAAATTTCATAAGCTGGTGATTAATTTGAATTTATACATTTTCTGTCAGCATTTACGGGTTAAACGTTCACGTTAACGAGTGGTCTCACATTTTGCTCTTTAAATAACTGTTCGTTAGACCCACTGGTTAGATAAAATATCGCATATTACCTTTCTTATGTTAACCAGATTTATATGATAACAAAATTATTTTTCTTTGATGCTCTAATGGAAACAGCTGTTGTGTTTGTTCTTATTTTTCAGATTCTAATAACTGCCATTTTATGTAGTCGGACAGAATGTTTTCCATATTCTCGAGACATGATGGATTGTAAAAGCAATAATAATCATTACTTTTTAATTTACTCTATTAACATCGTTTAGATTAGAAACTATTTACTATAGATCGTTATATGATGCAATTGGACTGCTATATCACTGTATGGTACACGTGATAAAAAAAAAAAAGTTTACTACATCACTACCTACATCGGAATGCAAAAAAATCATCAAATCCTCACATTTTAGTATTGTTATATCACAAAAAATACTTGAAACAGAAACACTAAAAACGAACCACTAATTTCACACTCCGTCACGCATCCTCTCCCTTCTGACCTAGCCTGACCTCACGTACTCTCTCCCTCCCCCCCTTTGCAGTAAGCATTCCCAGAACAGAAGTGCCAATGGAAGCAATAATCGGGGTGCAGAGTCGAAGAAAGGACATTCTCTCTCGTAAGTACTCGGCCTAGTGAATTGGTGTTCAGGCCTGCAAGCTTGTTTTGCATAACATCTCTTGCCTTGAGTGT
>NC_051413.1:7617512-7617651 GCF_015228065.2 Penaeus monodon
TACAAGATAAACACGTACCAAATGCTTCATGATTTTCAGCCCGGAATATATCAGTCGAGTTCACCGGAGGAGACTGCAAGCGGGATCCCGACGAGTCGAGAGAACGCTCAAGGGAGGAGAAAGATGAAGGTAAGGCCTC
>NC_051413.1:7618046-7619377 GCF_015228065.2 Penaeus monodon
CCCAATAAAAGCTTTGTCCGACTGTGATCATTCAAGCTCCTTAGACATGCCGCGAGCACCGGGGGTGGGGCTCAGAAATTCCGGAGCAGTGCCAAGTGGAATGAGGTTTCTATGCGAGGCGGAAGGCACAGATGTATCGAAATAGGTGCAAAACTATGTTTTATTTCTCTGTATATTCTGTATCGCATGAACAGTCTTTTATACTGTGACAGGCGTTAATGAGGTATTTATTATGAATTTTGAAGTTCAGTGATCCTTGTTCACGTGCTGAAAGGCATCCTTTATGCCAATCACACGTCCTGTGCATCAAGAAGCACATAATGGGACAGGGATAACAAAGGCTTATCTTGTGGTAGTAAAAGATCCTCATTTTGTGGAGTTTAAACACCATAAAAAAGACGGCGAATTTAATAAAAAGCTACATATTATATAATAAAGCAAATAATCGAAGGCATTCTTCGGGATTGGTAGAGTTAGTTTCTTTATTCATCAACATAAAGAATCTTCCAGTATCATTGCATCCGAAAGTTAATTCGACGTTTTTGAAATAACCGATTTCTTTTTCTCTCTTTCCTGCTTAATCCTTTTCCCGCCCAATCCCCCCCACCCCGCCCACCCGCCCGCCCTTGCGCATTTCACACTTCGCTTTCGCCCCCAGAAGTCGTGAAGGTGTTCGACGGCAACAGCTCCCTTCAGCGCCGCATGTTCCGCCAAGTGACGGTCTCGCGCGCAGCCTCCGTCAAGGAATTCCTGACTGCTGCCATGAGGGCCTTCCACGTGCCGCAGGACACCACCAAGACCTACCTGACGGACGCATACTCGGCCGAAGAAGTTGAACTCGAGGACCCTTTGCCTGTTACGAAACTCACGAAAAAGGACGGGAAGCGACCCGCCGTCTTCCTTAGATACAGGTGCGGTTGCGCTGCGATGTGGCTGAGAGATATGACAGAGGAATATGGTAAAGGGGTATTGCAAAGGGGTACGGCAAAGGGAATGGCTAATGGGTATTGTAAATGGGTACCAGGAAAGGGATACGGCAAAGGGAAACGGAAAAGGAATATGACAGATGAGGGCCGCAAAGGGATGGCAGTGGGATATAGCGACGGGGCATGGCAAAAGGATACGGGAAAGAGATATGGCAAAGGGATGCGGCAAAAGGATATGGCAAAGGAGATATACCAAGGGGATAATACAAATGTATACGGCAATGGAGTTTGGTAAAGGAATAAGGCGAAGATGCATGGCAAAGGGGTATGGAACAGGGGGAAGAGTTCCTCCTCATGGCCCGGGGAGATGATTTTCATGACGGATTCTCTGTTTAGTAACCTTAG
>NC_051413.1:7619461-7620740 GCF_015228065.2 Penaeus monodon
AACAGGATGATGCTCTACGGCATTATATATGTGAAAACTCTTTCAGAAATTATTAGACATATGTGAAATACCTTTTTAAAGAAATATGTTTGGGAATGGAAACACTTTATAATGAAAGGCAATGCAAATACAACATTGAATCAACATTCAACCTCTTTAAGGGATTTGGAAGACAATCTGACGTTCAGCAACGACGAGCACATCATGACAGAAAATAACTAATAATACCATGACAGTATGGTCTTTGGTGTTTGGCTTTAAAATATATATATTTAATTATTTTCAACAAACTTAATCATCGTTGGACTTCATGTTTTAGTGTTCCAAAGAATTCCACATGTTTTGCTTACGTAATTTTCCGGAAGAAGAGAAAAACAGTATCTTCATCGAGCACATACAAGAGAAATGAAAGAAACAGCCAATTAAAAAGATTCTCTCACTGAACTTCCAACTCCTCCTCTGCAGAGAAAAGGACAATGACGAAGGGACCATTCGCGTGTACCCCTCGCGGCTGGGAGCAGCTGTGACTATCGAACACACGGGCATCAACGTGACCTCGAACACCGTCGTCACGGAGGTCATAGGCCAAGCGCTCAAGAAGTTCGGCCTTCCGGAGAGCAAACCACAAGATTACCGACTGGTGGAGGTTATGCTGGACAAAGGAGGTGGGTTGGGGCGGCGAGCATGCAGAATGCAACGCTGCACTAAGAGTTGAAACGCTTCCATTCTATGTTTCTGATCAGGTGGCACCAAATCAAAAATATGAACGAACTGTTGCTTGTCGCTGATTTGCTAAGGAATCGAGTATGAAGAGCCATTGCATGGTTTCTGCCCTGGCTCGCAACAGTCAAGTAACCAAAGTCAGTTAGCAGACTCAGTTCTTCCTCTGAAATACGCCTGTACACAAAATCCCGCTAGGATTGTTTAAGATAATCAGACGTATCAGTAACCCTCTGCACTTATGATCGGCGACAGTAATTGGCATTTTATAACTATTTTACAACGACTATTACAGAATTCTGTGTACAGAGCAATTTCGAAGTAAGAGAAGAGTGTGTTAATGGAGTTTAGTGACTCTGGTGAGATATGGCGAATAACAGAAAGCTCGAGCGTAAGACGCAAATCTTCCCACGCCAGTTATCTGGCGGGTCAGACATTAGTCTCCTTAAGTTTGACTGATGATAGAGTAATGATCTCAGGTAGAAACATCCATTTGCATGTTAAAATGACTGCAAATAGTGGTGCTACATATCTTCGGTAATGCTCATAATTTGCTGTG
>NC_051413.1:7621604-7622140 GCF_015228065.2 Penaeus monodon
CTCGTCCCGGTAACCTTCCTTGCCCGCAGTGTCGGAGCGGGTGATGGAGAGCACGGAGCGCCCCTGGGAGCTTCTGAAGGCCGTGGGGCGCGACAGCATCCGGCAGATGGAGATGACTCGCTTCTACCTGCAGCTGGTGAAGGACCCGCACGGCCCCAGCATCGCCCTCTTCGTCGGGAACCTTCCTCCCAACCAATCACAGCGACAATACGAGAACATTCTCACCGACATTTTGGGTAAATGTGAGGTCGGCGCTGGTAGCTTAGCGCGACATTCGATTCCATTGTGCTGCGTAGGAGGACGGCCGCCATGGTAGGAGGGGGGAGAGGGTGTAATGGGGAATCATGGTATCTTTCAGAGAAGGATAGATTTATTTTGATAGGGTGCTTGTTCCAGTGCCCTATCTGAACCGCAACTCCTAAACGGATTTAGGGAGAGAAACACGCTTGTAGGTAGGGATATCTGGAGGAGAGGCAATATCCACGTGTAATTTGTCGGAAGCCTCTGATAAGCTACATTCATGAATTAACGAAGCC
>NC_051413.1:7624635-7625267 GCF_015228065.2 Penaeus monodon
CTGCCACTCATCATTTCGTATTCAGTTGATAGAGGAGCAATTGTCTGATCTGATATCTGATAAACAGCTCAGTAACTGTAGATGTAGATCAACCTGATATTAGTGTCACTTTGGCGCAGTCGAATTTTGAAGGTGTGATGTGTTGACAGTAGCATTGGGATTTCTCATCTCCCTCAGTACCATTTGCATATACTGCTATCAAATTCCTATACATAATAACATAATAATCACTAAACACATCAAGTCACACGTTAATACTATCTTTACACCAAATACAAAGAATTTATGAAACGGACGACCTTTAGAGAACCATCACTTCTTCACGTCCAACACAACATCATGAATCTTATTTCCCATACGTCACGACATCCTAAAACTAATCATTCTCATTCTTCACACACAAGACACAATTCTAAAAACTTAACCATTCTCATTCTCGGCAGAAAACACAATAACCGAAAACTAATCATTCTTCTCTACCCTCCCCCTCTCCCAGCCGGTTACAAGTACTCAAGCATCGGCCCCATCTACTACGAATACGGGTCAATGGTCATCACATACGAGGACTCTGACCTGGCCGTGCGTGCCTTTTACACTCTCAGAGAGTCTAGT
Organism: Penaeus monodon; assembly: GCF_015228065.2. Lineage (NCBI taxonomy): Eukaryota > Metazoa > Arthropoda > Malacostraca > Decapoda > Penaeidae > Penaeus > Penaeus monodon. Next base: position 7,625,248 of record NC_051413.1, read on the forward strand.
TATGAGGACAAGAATCTACT
>NC_051413.1:7626913-7627326 GCF_015228065.2 Penaeus monodon
AGAAGATACTTTTTTATTACCGTTCTCAACTTTGATTTGAATATTCTACATTTGAATATAAATATATAATCTGTCAGGGCAAACCATTTGGTGATGTCACAGAATCTCACCCGAAATGACATCAGAATCCCAGAATGACGTCACAGACATTCCTAAAAGGACGTCCTCGTTCCCCCCTTTCCTCAGTGATGTTGCTGCCGAATATCCTCCCTCACATGATTTCCGAGGGCGTGCAGCCGCTCCTCGTCTTCGTCAACGTGAAGTCTGGAGGATGTCAAGGCCTGGAGCTCATTTCCTCCTTCAGGAAGCTGCTCAACCCGTATCAGGTGTTCGATCTCGACAACGGCGGTCCTCTGCCAGGGTGGGTGTGCGACCGGCGTCGCCTAGCGGCCCTTCGTATGGTTTTCATCGTC
>NC_051413.1:7627352-7628495 GCF_015228065.2 Penaeus monodon
AGTTTTCACCAATACTGGTAGCATGATAATTGCCATCATTATCATAACGCTAATGTAAATATTATCAAAATTCTCGTTATAATTGCTGGTATTTCTACTGTTATCTTTACAACTTCTTCATTACTTAGTCATTGAGTTGTAATAAGGACTGAGTTTGTTTTCATTGCTGCTACTAATATTGATGGTAATGCTAATGATGATTACCATCATTATAACCATTGCTAAAACCATCATCACGATAATAATCTCAATGCTTTGACAAGTAGAGCTGGAGCTCCTTTCGCGCCTCTGCCTTCGCCCTCGGCTCGCCCTCACCGTCTCGCTCCCGCAGGCTGTACGTGTTCCGGCACGTGAAGAACTACAAGATCCTGGTGTGCGGCGGCGACGGCACCATCGGGTGGGTCCTGCAGTGTCTCGACAACGTCGGCCAGGACTCAGAGTGCCAGTCTCCCGCCTGCGCCATCGTGCCGCTGGGCACTGGCAACGACCTGGCTCGCGTCCTGCGCTGGGGCCCCGGCTACAACGGGGGCGAGGACCCTATCAACCTCCTGAAGGACGTGATTGACGCGGAGAACGTGCGGCTCGACAGGTGGACCGTCGTTTTCCACGTGGACGAGAAGGTGGAAGACAAGCAGCCGCTCACCACCTCCATAGGTGAGTTGCGAGGGAAGGCTGGCGTCGTCCGCTTGGCTTTCACGTCGGCCTTTTCGCGTCACGAACGAAATTCGCAATTTACATTCGTTTGTGGGAGGTCTGCCTTGCGCTCGGAATAGTGCATACATATGCTATAATATACATTGTCATATACAACGCTTCTAACCTTTCAAAAGAAGGTATAATAATATACAGAAAGAATACTCATCACTAGCCTTTCAAATAAATCTTTGATAAGATTAACCAATAAAGATAACATACACTTGATAAACAATGATAAAAGAAACACGAAGTAGAAGGAAAACCCAACGAGTGTTTGACCTCTGCCCCTCTGCCCGCCCACTCAGCAGCGTCCACCAGCGAGGACAACACACAGATCTTCGTGATGAACAATTACTTCGGCATCGGAATCGAAGCCGAACTGTGTCTGGACTTCCACAACGCGAGGGAGGAAAACCCCAACAAATTCAACAGCAGGTGAGTAATTGT
>NC_051413.1:7635222-7636183 GCF_015228065.2 Penaeus monodon
CCAATTGCAGACTGCACAACAAGGGCGTCTACGTGAAGATGGGTCTCCGCAAGATGGTCTCCCGGAAGCTGTGCAAAGACCTGCACAAGGAGATTCGCCTCGAGGTGGACGGTAAGCACGTGGAGCTTCCCCCGGTGGAGGGCATCATCATCCTGAACATCCTATCATGGGGCTCGGGGGCCAACCCCTGGGGGCCCGAGAAGGACGACCAGTTCAACAAGCCCAACCACTGGGACGGCCACCTCGAGGTCGTCGGCGTCACGGGTATCGTCCACCTCGGTCAGATTCAGTCCGGCCTGCGGTCTGCCATTCGCATCGCTCAGGGAGGTGAGTGCAGGGGCAGTGACGGATGGAGGGGGACGCTTTGGGAGGGGCAGGGGCGCTTTTATGGTTCGGGGAAAAGGTGCTGTCTAGGAAGGCGGAAAAGGAGGGATATAGGCTTCATTGGTAGGCTGAGAAGGGGTTTTGTGTAGATTCTTAACAAGAGAAGGGACTGTCCCTTTAAATTAAGGAAGATGGAGGGCTGGGGAGGATTTCAAATGGGTGAGTCCATGTGAAAAGGTTAGCTCATGAATCCTATGGGGAATTTAATTTCAATCGTCTTCTAAGAAACCCAGGGCCAGTTCTTGAGCATGATTATAAAGCAGTGATGAAGGATACAAGTTAATGAGTTTGGTGAGCAAGCTAAATCCTAGAAAACATCTAAGATGACGACATCAGGCATCCATTTTTATTATATTTTGTTAATACATCTACCACTTTTATGTCATATGGAGAGATCTTACGCTTTTCCTCCTCCACTGGGCCACCCTTCGCACAACTTTACATCGGATACTTGATGATACAGCTGAGAACATTTTCATTGCATGGTATGTTGCTGTCGTGCAATTCTAGTAAGTGCAGCCACTCAGAATAGACTAAAAGCAATTGCGTTTAATCAGCTCCCTGTAATTGTGTGATG
>NC_051413.1:7636934-7637811 GCF_015228065.2 Penaeus monodon
TTTCTTCATGTGATATTAGGTAATTTCATGATGTCGTAATTTTATATAATTATATCAAATACAGCTTACAGTTTAAAATTTTCACTATAGTATACAAAATAAAGGTAATCAGATAAAAAATAAAGAAATAATAGCATTAGAAGTGAAAATTAGTTGTGTTGATTAGTGATAATAATGCCATATATACGTTAAGCTATCTTGGTTAAGTATTATTGATTATGATGCAGATTTGTAGTCGACATATGGCGGTATAGTTCGTTAGTTAGGCACTATGGCTTTACTGTCATCCTAATATAGATTCACTAATTTGGTACTGACTTACCATGTAATATGGCATCATAACTCTGTTACCTTGCTTCCATGGTGTCTGAAACCTGTTGCAAGAGCATCATCGTGTCAGAAACTTGTTGCAAGAGTATCATGGTATCAGAGACCTGTTACAAAAGTGTCAAGGTGTCAGAAACTTGTTGCTAGTGTATCATGGTGTCAGAGACCTGTCACAAGAATATCATGGTGTCAGAAACCCGTCGCAAGAGTATCATGGTGTCAGAAAATTGTTGCCAGAGTACCATGGTGTCACACACCTGTTGCCAGAGTACTCTGACAGCCCAGTGCCCCGGAGGCTGACCGTCGTCTCCTCTTCCAGGTCACATCAGGATCAAACTGAACTCGGAGCTCCCGGTGCAGGTGGACGGCGAGCCCTGGAACCAAGCGCCCGGCGAGGTGGTCGTGCTCAAGTCGGCGCTCAAGGTAACGCTCAGAGACATGGCGCTTGAGCGAGGGGTCGGGTAGGCCGTGGGCCGAGGGGAGTGGGTTAGTGGTTAGGGGGTTCAGTCGCACACTTTCGAACATAAGGGTATATACATGCAATGTCTGT
>NC_051413.1:7637901-7638074 GCF_015228065.2 Penaeus monodon
GATAATAAGGGAAAATCCTGAGAAAGGGGTAGGTTAGTGCAGTAGATCTAGATTATGTTGCACTTGAGATATATATGTACAGTGCATAAACCAAGAAATGATCGAACAGGAGAAAAGTTTGAAGATACTGAAACGGGTGTGCTAAGTGCCCATCATTAAAATACACATACAGG
>NC_051413.1:7638169-7639629 GCF_015228065.2 Penaeus monodon
CTTATTTAAACCGGGTAATTGGTAACCGTGAACAAGGTCGAATAGGTAAGACTGCGTCGAATAGCGGTCATTGGTGAGTGATGACATCATCATCTCCGGTCGCTCCAGCTTTCAATTGAAATCTTTCCAGTAACGTTGAAATAAACTAAACTTATGTGTGATTTTTATACGCTAATCTAACCAGTACTGTAGTGTATCCATTCCTAAATAAGTTTTTTTCTAGTGTTATATATGTCTAGTGTTAAGATTCCTCCCGGTTGCAATTTTGTGTATACGTTCCCAAATAAGTGTAATAGTTAGATAAAGTTCAATTTATTATTTTTGGGTAATGTGTGACAGTCCATTACTTTTAACCATACAGTTAATCATATATTTCCAGTTCATATATATTATGACTCTGAAAATATAGTGTTTAACTGTTACCAAATTTATACCTAGATGTTCTTACTTTCCTTCTTTTTATCTGCAAAAGATCGCATCAACATTCTCCTCTTATTGTCCTGATACAACTGGTTACGATAGCGATAACGATCATTATCATAGTTTTCAAAGGGGGTAAGAATTAATTTTTAAAAATACAGATGCCGCCCTTACCCTGACTCCCACACCTCAACATTATCATATACTAATACTATCTTCTCCTTTGCTGTATTTCCTCATACTCTTACCTTATGCTGATTCCTCATGATTTCCTTTCTTTAGCCCTCCCCCCACCTTCCCTGAGGCAATGGTGGAGCTGACCACCTCTGTCCACCATGGCGTGGCCTGCCATGAGGTGAACTAGCAGTATGAAGCGATTCATGTTCTTCGATAACCGATAAAGCGAACGGAAAAACAGTATCTTAAAAAGCTAAAATTAAAGCTTATTAATGTATATATATTTTCTAGCTTTTAAACACCATCTTTGTGTGATAGAGATTCCGTCTTGAAAATTATTTTGGGGAACTGTTTTCAGGGTCAAATCAGGCAAAGGAATACCATTGGTTGTGCGATATTTTGCACGGTTAAGCTACCTTTACCATGTTTCTCGTTTCCTTGTGTCCAAATTTTAACGTATTTTTTTCTTATAAATCCCAAATAATATATATATTTTTCTATACCTTCCCAGTGTACTTTTTTGATGGATATAAAAAAATCTCAGTGTTAACATAATTTCAGCTATCTAGAGCATCGTAACGTAATGACTTTGGCATCACACACAAAAATATATATCCTTTTTTTTTTTTTACTTTGTAGGCCACTATGCTGAAGAAAAGTAAGATCAAACGGCGAAACACCGAACCCTCGCTGCATGCTTCAAATGGTGACCCTCCCGAACCCTAAACAGACAAGTGAACCCTCAACCTCAGCCTTTTCATTCGCCCAACTCCTAAACCTTATTCGCCCAACACCTTAAAATCCCATCCAGCCCCACCCTCCCCCACCCTTTCCCTCCTCTCACCGCTCCCCCTCACCTCTCA
>NC_051413.1:7639663-7639873 GCF_015228065.2 Penaeus monodon
CTCAACAACACCCTGTTAACAATTCCCACACTCCGCCAAAACCCTCCGCTCGTATCATCTCTTGTTTGGGTCACGGGGAATGGTCGTTATTCTGGCCCTGTTTCCCTTGCCTGCCACTTCCCGTTTCGTTTTTTTGTAAGGCTGTGATTTAATAAACGCATACTTCGTTTTCTGCCTCCCCCCCTTTTTGACACAAAAAAACAAATTTCC
>NC_051413.1:7639928-7640096 GCF_015228065.2 Penaeus monodon
CCATGTCTTCATAACGTTTGCAAATTCTGTCACTGTACAGAAAAAATAGATGTATAACATAGCCTTTAAAAAACACACGTAAACTCCACATCACACACAAAAAAGAGAATATTCCGTGGAAATGTTTATCACAAACGTTTCTGGATGGATCCTTTTTATATATTTACT
>NC_051413.1:7640132-7640407 GCF_015228065.2 Penaeus monodon
AAGCCCTTGACCGAACTCTCTCTCTTATAAAAAAAAGACCACGCATTTACTCGTTTCAGTTTCTTGCTGTTATCCTCTTGGTGTTCAGATTTCATTATCTTGAGTGTTATTCTTTTCGGTTGTGATGACATATTTGATTTTGTTAGTTTGATGTTCTGCCAATCCAGAGCTTAGTGATCTATAACATATTTCTTTTTATTGTTCTCCTCCCTCCCCCCCTCTGCCCCCCTTCTCTCCTTCTCCCGCAAACCCTTTCCCACACTTCCGGGTGTGTT
>NC_051413.1:7640672-7640941 GCF_015228065.2 Penaeus monodon
CTTATAATTTTCCCGCCTTTTTCCGGGGACCCCTTTTGTGCTCGTTTATTTACTTCTCTGTGTGTGTTTCTCGACCTCTTTCGCTCCACGTTTCTTTGATCTTGTTCAAATGATTTACTTTCGTATTTTTCTCTTCTTTACTAATGGCTTATGGTTATGACACATCGCCCGCAACTGATTTTGTATGTTCTTTCTCAATCACATCTTCACTCACTTTTTGGTCTGTTATCTATCCCCATTTTGGTCTATCACGAATGCATAAACATTGA
>NC_051413.1:7641011-7641179 GCF_015228065.2 Penaeus monodon
GCATACACGTATGTATATGTAACCACCTCCCCTTTTCGCACCGAATTTCATAATGTTCAAATGCATTACTATTCCTTCCCTCTTTTTCATATCCATGGGTCATCATGGATACTAAACCTTGCCAATTATTTTCCCCTTCTCTTTCCGTCCTCTGTCGGTGTTCGTGCT
>NC_051413.1:7641239-7642137 GCF_015228065.2 Penaeus monodon
ACTCACCCGAACAGGCCACCATGCTTAAGAAAACGTCAAAGTCAAAGCTGCGCCGACGGAACACCGAGCCTTCCATGGTGGCGAAGGAGAAGGAGCAGTCCAAGCTGCAGACCATTCGGCCGGACCCGGCCTCCTCCTCGCACCCTCTCTAGTTGCTCTGCGCCGCCGCTCTCACGTGCATCGAAACCTTCTAGGGTCTCCCGGTCCTTCCTCCTTCCTCGCCCTTCGCTTTCTCAAGCAACGTCGTGTCGTTCTCACCCCGCTCCCCTCCTCCCTTTCCTGTCTTCCTTCCTCAAGCGATCTCCAAATACCAAATATGACTAGTCTTCCCTCACAGTCTCCCCCTTTCCCCCACCCATTTAACCCCACCCCCTGTTCTTCGTCATCGGCATTAGCGTCACCACCGACATCGCCAGAACGAGATTACAAGGACGGCGAGGGCCAAGCCTCTGCCGCAGCAAGGAATTCAAGATTATTGCAACGTTCACAAAACCGACTTGGAACTTCCACTGAGGCCCCGAGCATCGTGGACGCCAGCGACCGCAGTTCCGAGACCGAAAAAGAGAATCGAAGGATAATCTGCGACCAGGAGCAAGAGGTCGACAATTGGAGGACTGGAGGATCGAGCTGGTGATCCGCGATGTCTCTCGGTGGCCAGGGACTCATCACCGGCTTTCACCTTCGAGACGCTGGCCTCAGGGCGTCCAGCGGAACTTTATCGTGTGTTCGACGCATGACCTACAAGAGGGTGTGAGACGGGGTTTCCGGGCCGCGATGGGGACGCTGAGTGACATTGCGAAGTAGAAAGAAGCAACTGCAAGCTCCTGCGAGGGTCGTGGCCGCGAGGAGACATCGCCCGGGGCCCCATAACTGGCTCTTGCACTACCTCACGCCAAGA
>NC_051413.1:7642172-7642658 GCF_015228065.2 Penaeus monodon
TTCAACTAATCCTGAAATTAATCGCTTTTTGAAAGTTTATTTGAATGTTCGCAAGAGAGGTGTCCACAGCGCAAGTGTGTGTGCTCTGCCTCCAAACTGTAGAGAGACAAATGCGACATCATGAAAATAAGCTTTGATATCATTCCATTTTGGGCGGAAGGGCGCGTCGCCCGCCTGCCTTCCGGTGCCACAGTGTTGTGAGAGGCGTGACCGTGGTGCCAGTAACCGTGTCACGTGCCAAGAGGCGTTAACCCCATTATATCTAGCGCCCGTATATCTAGTCTCTACGTGAAGACAATGCACTAAAATGCACAAACAACGTATTTCCTGCTGTGTTTGTATAACATGTAGTCACGTCGGGTGTGTGTCCTGTCTTCAAGAAGTTGCGTTCATCTCCTGTTGTATCATCGACGTCAGTGGTGTTGTTACTAGTGAGCTCAGAGTGTCACCGCATGCCAAGGTGGACACCAAGCTTGTGCTGTGTGG
>NC_051413.1:7642709-7643880 GCF_015228065.2 Penaeus monodon
GTGGCTGGGGAGGGGTAGAAGTGCGTGTTGAGGGGTTTGCGGGGGTCATATGGCTCCCCCCACCCCCGCTTCTCTATAGGTGTAGAAACTCTCATTCTATTCCATGTTCTATCGATCATTTTTCTGCCTCTTATATTGTGCGCTCTACTTTATATAACGTGCAAGAGGACAGGCAAGTCTTCGTGTCATATGGCACTGAACCCGACGCGTGACACGCCTTTACCCCAAGCTTCTTTAATGACATAACACGGTCGACGCTCGCACTGGAATCCTGAATGGCACCGCATGTCCTGGTGTCCTTTTACCCTCATACTTCTGACAGCCTCATACCCTCACACCCTTGACACAGGACCTCATAACTGTGAAGACAACGATCTGACTTGACCACGTGACACAGTTTTAGTAAATCCTTCAACGTCTAGATACATATCAGACACATAAACGTATCAGTTATAAAATTTTGGCGAAGTAGCCGTAACACTTGACCCTGGACAGACCGAAAGACACTTGGCATAAAAAGCTTTATGTAATAAAGATACAATTGGTATTTCTGGTAATTTAATATTTCTGAAAATGGTTTATCTGACATCCTTTCGGCATTGTTCTCTCCCCATATTCTCGTCTGTTCTTTTTTTATTCACTTCGGCTCTTTGTTTCTTCATTAACCTTCTTGCCATGACTTTTTTCCAGCACAACTCTCCCAAGACGTTAAGGGACCTGACTGCCCATAACCTCTCAAACTTCCACGACGGTTAATCCATTCTCTGTCACGTGACAGTGTTCTCTCGAGCTTACCTTAACTTTACGATTCTTGCCTGCCTTCTGGTCTCACTTCCGGAGTTCTCGGGGACGCTAGTGTGGCGCTGGGACCAAGAGCCGCTCTTTTACAGTGCCATAATCATAGTGCCAAGAGAAATTGTGCCAATCGTGTCGTTGCGGTGAAGCGAAGAGTCAGATTTTTTTCTCAAGGTTATTGCAGTGGCGTAAGAACAGTGAAGGTCAGACGTTAGATCTACAGTGCTTCAGGCTATTTCGGGTTTAGGTGCATGTGGATGTGTGTGTGAAGAGGCAGTTAGCTGATGCGGGGTCGTGGATAGCGCCTTCCGCACGCTGAAAGCAGACGGGGAAACAGAGAGCGTAGAGTGAAATAGAAATATAGGACTAAGACTGA
>NC_051413.1:7643902-7644268 GCF_015228065.2 Penaeus monodon
GAGCTGAAACGTCACGTGAAGGATTTACAGCATAAAAGCAATATGTTCAATCGATCATATCAAAGAGAAGAGATAGGACTAATGAGCTCTGTTACGTAAACTTGGGAACAATGATGATGTAAAAAGCTTTGGTGATGTAAGTCCAGACGGAAAGATAGAAGCAAGAGATAACTGATGAATGCAAGGAATGGTAGAATCTCGAGGACAGTGAAAGATAAGGTTTAAAGAGACGGAGAAAGACAGAGAAGAAATCTCAGTGACAGGGAGATATAGAGAAGCGGTGAGCTACGGTGGGAGGACGGGTTAGGATACCAGGCGGTGGAGATCACAAGGATGTGGACAAACTGCGAGAAAAGTGAGGGAACG
>NC_051413.1:7645597-7647111 GCF_015228065.2 Penaeus monodon
AGCTACTAGAAAGCAGGAATCGCGTCCACAAGTTCGCGGCGCCCCGAGGCTGCGCGGACCGGATGAGAGGGAGCGCCTCCGTGGACGACGAACCGCTGGTCAGCCCCACACTACGGTCCTTTCCCCTCCGTTTGAAGAATCAAAATCAGTTACATTCAAGCCAAGTGCATGACCCGTTTTCCAGGTCTACTATACTTAAAGTTAAGTGCACAATAAAAGCATATTTTACTGTTGGGTTATAAGTGTACATAGAAGAAGATGTAAATGTATATTTTTATTGTTATATGTTTACTATAAATATCTATTATACCTCAAGGCTTGTTCCATAGATTTATTGACAAGTTTTATTGAATTCACCAAAAAAGAAAAAAAGATACAGTATTTTAATATGTATTAATTTACATAGTATATCAAGCCAGAATGATATTGTGACATATGTTTTTGATTACCTAAAAGAGTTTATGTAAACATTTTGGCGAGATTTCCCCTCCCCCTTTCCTCATGTTACTTCATTGTGCTGGTTCATGTTTGACGTCATTATAATGTCATCAGTGACGTCAGTATCACGTGACCGGACTAGGCTGAGGTCTGGTAGCAGGCGGCTTTACCATTCCTCAGTTATAACTCCCATAGAACAACACATCTCTTCCATGCTCCCTCGCCGACGACTCTCAGGCAACACCTCTGCGACGAGGCTCGCGAAGCTCTGGCGTCCGCCCCTGGAAGGCTGGAGATCCGTTGCAGGGGGGATGCCACGAGCCCTCGCGAGCCAACCTTGGCTGAAACAAAGGTTGCCTGGGGCGAGTGGGAGACGCTTAGAGAGGCAATATGGTGAGCAAATATGCGGAGATGTTGAGTAGTTTTCCTCCTGTTCCCTAGTGTACTCAGCCCAGAGGCTCCGGGACCTTCGACGGCGCCTTCCTCAGTAGTATTGTGATGTAGATACACTCAGTCAGCAAGCCACTTTATCAGTACAGTGTCTACCGGCGATACAGCATTACGATGTCCTTTAGGGACTTATTTACTCAACAGTCAATGATTTCGTTAGCTGTAATGTCTTATTCAACCAATGTTGTTTCTTCCTCCACGAGGCCAGCGGTCTAACTCTGGTAGTTGCCCTTTTCCAAGAAGGTGACGCCACCTACTTTTGGAAACTCACCTCGTTCCTGGTAGCTTCAGTTCTACAGGTACCTCTACCTACTCCGTACTCTTGTAGCTACACGTCGCGACGACTCCATTTGATTCCTGGGGTCTCTCCTCTTCGGGTTCTCACTCATCCCTTTTGAGAAGTTCCTACTCCTCAAACTGGCCGCTCCTGTGCCTCGAGTCTGTTCCCCTTCTAGTCGATCCTCTCGCCTTTAAAATAACGTACATCCAGTCGCCCAATCATATGTAGGAGCTGGATCAGATTATATTTTTTTCCTACTGATTAATTTATTTTTCAAGCGACACTCCCGTTTCGCTTCCCTGCGTTCCAGTCAGTTCGAAGGCCTCCTCGCAGGATCGTGTCAAGG
>NC_051413.1:7647211-7648492 GCF_015228065.2 Penaeus monodon
TAGCATGACAGGCAGTACGCATTAATTGACTAGACTTAAACAACGTACATATGACACATCTGTTTGTTAGGTGTCGAACACATGCATGGTTATTCGTACTAACCAAAAATATGATAAAACCACAAGTGGTCATATACATAGAAGGATTAAGCGTGATGATAGCCATGACAGGTGCAGCGTGAATGGGTTCGCGTGCGAGCGAGAGTGAACGTAGCTGTGACAGGTGTGGCGTGACAGGCGCCTGGTGACGGGCTGACAGTGCTGGTGCTGTGATCGCAAGACACGTCATATCCAGCCAGGGTCCACCGCATATCCGCCAGGGGGCCGTCCCGCTCACACGGACCTGCGGGCCGTGCCTCCTGGCCCGGGCCACTCTCGTGGTGGCCCAGCCTGGCCCTAATGGCCCGCACCGCGCGTCCCATGCAGACATGGCCGGTAGTACGGTTGCCGGGCGCGGCGCGGGCCGGGCCATCCCCCACACTCTACCCGGGGCTCAGTTGTTCGTCGAACAATTGGGTGGTGTGTGGGGCCGTTGACAATCGCGTGGTGTTTGTGTCGCTGTGGCTTGTGGCGGAGGTGGGCGTGCGGGCGGCCACCCAGCCCTGTGGCCCACGCTGGTCCCCGGCCTGGTGGACCGCCCGGGCCGCTCTGGGCCACGATGGGCTGCGCCGCCTGCACGCCCACACCACGGGCAGTGGCTGCCCACACATGTCAGTATTTAATCAGTTTTACCTGCAATAAAAGTCAAATCTATATTCATGTGGATTATAGAGTGATAAAATTCGTGAACATATAGAATATTAAATGTACAAATATAGTAAGTGTTTTCTTATCCGCTCGTTCCATTCATTTGGAGAAAAAACAGATAGAAATAATGAAAAACAAGACGAAAGTCAGGATTAGTACATGCATTTATTGATATTCACAATAGCACTAAAATAATTATGACAAGAGAAAAAAAATGATTGAAGGAAAACTACTACCTTGCTATTGCCAGCATCGAACCGATTAATAGATAATTATACCGGAAGTAATTGTTATCTTGATGATAATGATAAGGTTGACATCTTTCAAATTGCCATCACCTGTATAGAAAATTGTGAATGGTAAAGGTTTATCTAAGAATATGATACTATCATTATACCTTTAATGAGAAATTTATGACATAAAGACACATAACCGCACCCTACTGTCAACCAATAAACCCTTGACAAAATCACTTAAAAGAACGCAAATATCAGGTTGCGTTTAGAAAAGAAGAAAAAAAGAACAAAGCAGAGG
>NC_051413.1:7654712-7655200 GCF_015228065.2 Penaeus monodon
GCTAGAACAAAATTCTTGCTCTGTGTTACAACAAATAACAATCGAATTGACTTTCTCGAAACAAAAAATATGTAATCACAATTTTGTGGAGATTCGAAGCTTCGTTTCTCGGATTCGAAACACAACACATGGTCAAGACAAGAGTTTATGATGCTGTTAGCTGTTTACTTCTTACGCGGGTCATGGAGGAGAAGTACATAAACTAAAGTGGGTACCATGGATCTTGGCTGAGTGAAAATTGTTACATTTGGAGTGCCTGTTTGGACGCGCAAAGATCAGAGACTGCAAAGGAGGAATCGGAAGGTACGCAGAAGGTCCATTGTTTTGGAGTCAGGCGTTTATTGTTTGGGATGAACTGCAGGGCAGTCCTTGGAAAGGAAAAATTATGAATTTCTTTCTTTCATTTTGTAGTATCAAAGTCAGCATTTAATAAAGACTTTTGATGATTTAACTTTTATTTCGTAATTTTATTAGCTGACTTCTCCCGA
>NC_051413.1:7655221-7655301 GCF_015228065.2 Penaeus monodon
ATAATGTGCTATCTGTACAATTTACCTGTTGCCAATTGATTTTTAATGGCCAAATTTGACACATTTCTCGAAGTAAAACC
>NC_051413.1:7656403-7656534 GCF_015228065.2 Penaeus monodon
GAAATCATCGTAATTGTTTATCGACTAGACCTGAGTAAAATGTTAGATATAACAACATCTTAACTGATGTTTTCATGTCATCATAAAATAAATATAGGGCATTATGTGCAATAGCCATCCCATACCCAAAT
>NC_051413.1:7656568-7656698 GCF_015228065.2 Penaeus monodon
TAGAAAAACGAATGTAGAAAAACGAATGTAGAAAAACGAATGTAGAAAAACGAATGTAGAAAAACGAATGTAGAAAAACGAATGTAGAAAAACGAATGTAGAAAAACGAATGTAGAAAAACGAATGTAGA
>NC_051413.1:7658614-7660233 GCF_015228065.2 Penaeus monodon
AATAGCTACAATTCGAAAGTGGGTGAAGGCATGTCGGGGAACATGGATAATGTGAATGTTCCATCAGATATGAAGGAGCATTGTTGGCTATTCATCAATACAAGCATCCCCATAATGAGGGTTACGCCTGCCCTTCATGCGTAGAAAATGGTTGTGTGATGTAGGTCGGGGGTTTGGGGCGATGCCGATATAGTTGATAGTACGAATATAACAGTTATGTAGAATCAACGATATATTTATTATCGTTATAATTATTAGTCGTTTACAAGAAATTATACTAGCCTATACAGGTATATTTGTTGGTAAGATATTAATGCATTTAATAAAATGCAAAATTCCTTATTGACAAACCGCTTCGGATGCCATATGTTTGTAAATTAATAAAAAAGGACACCACACTAGACTTTGCATTTATACATGCATTTTACTTGTACATTCGTCACTGTTACATAATTGTAATGGGACCAATTTGCGAGGCCTACATACCTTACCAATGACATTATGGCAGTGTGTACAGAGGGTGACCTAGCATTTGAAGAAGCGATAGCAAAATTCTTTCAACAGGACGAGATAGCCATAGATTTTTTTTTCAGACTCACTGCGTTCTACCAAATACCGTAAAGTGTACAAAGTGTTTAAAAGAGTGCAGTATCAATAAAAACCGAAACAGATATCAGTTCAATAGACAGAGGACAAACCCAAAGAACAAGAGAATTAAAAAATACAAATTTATAGTATCTCTAATGAAACACAGTTGGCTTGAAAAATCAAAAGTAACACCAAGTGAAAATTTAAGATGTTTGAATGTGAACAACTTCGGGGGCCTTCTCGGAGGCGACGGCAAAGTTGTGCAGTGGGACGAGGGTTACTGTGGCGGAGGAAAGTTCAATCGTGGCCCCCACCACAGTAAAACGGTAAGTCAGAACTTTATCCCGTATGGAACTATTAACGTTTTCGCTATTTACCGTTACTTTAAGGGACGATCCTTGTATGCATAATGTGAGGGCATTATGTATGTACATAATAGGGGAGATGTTTTCATAAATTTCACCTTGATAGTATTTTGTAAAGTTGGTCCGCCAACACCCACGGATGATAAAGACATAATACCTAGTGTCACCTCGTGTTATGGTACCATAATGGAAAGTGGAAGAACTTGAGCGTTTAAAAATTTCTATATGTATATTTAGTGTATATATTTAAAGTGCTGATTAAACGGCTTAAGTAAATTTTCTGTTATCGATGTTGTGTTATTGGATATGGGTCTCTTTTAACACCAGAAAGTAGTTCTCATCATCACGTTTGAGCAGCATATCGCACCCTAGATCATGGTTCTGTGCAACATAGAAGAAGCCGATTAGAAAATTTAGTGATCGCACACCAGTCACATATCTGCCGACTAAGTGTAGACTGTCATGGCCTGTTATCCGCATATATTAAATAATGTATAGTTTTGTTCATATTTATGATATAAAATATAAAGAAATAAATCGGATTCAATACTTAACATTGTTTAAGTGTGCGGTATTAACGTGGGAAAGCTGCCTGCCCAATTCCTCTTGATGATGCTCTCCAAAGAGCGACATAAAATCGTCTTTAACCAATATATACTCAAACGA
>NC_051413.1:7660740-7661707 GCF_015228065.2 Penaeus monodon
GCAATGCCCTCATTCCTCTCACTGCACTATTATATTACAAATTCGAAAATTGTTGTTACATGGGTTTTTCAATGAAGGGGGCTTAATTTTTACATGATTTTACCTAAAAGGGGCACGGCTACCTAGTCCACGGTTACTTTTTTTATTTTTTTGTTTACGTTTTTCCATTTGTTCGTGACTTATGAGATTTGCTTACTTTTAATTTAAAATGTTTGTGATTGAAACAATGCAAACAAACTTAGAAAGGGTTTTGTATAATTTTTAAAAATTAATCGGTTCTATTTTCTTAAAAACTTCAATATACTAGTGCGGAATCAACGAATGCTGGTTCAAAAAGGGGGAAACCCACAAACGCTAGGTCGGGATGCGGTTCCACAAACCTGGGGTTTGGGAAAATGCGGAATCCACGAAAAAAAGGGGGTCGTGAAGCGAACCCCGACGCTAGGGTCGGAAATGGGGAATCCACGACGCCAGGTTAAAATGGGGTACCACAAACGGATGGGTGGGAAAAATGCGGTTCAACGAAAGCAAGGGTCGTGAATGGGGAATCCACGAACGGAAGGTCGGAAATGGGTATCCAGAAAGCAAGGTCGTAAATGCGGATTACAAAAAGAAAGGGCCGTAAATGCGTAATCCCTAACGCTAGGGTCGTGACTTGGGAAATCCTTAGCGCTATGGGGGTCAATGCTGTACCACGAAGCGGGGGAAATTCGGGCGTTTTGATGATTTCAAAAGGAATCCATAAAAAATACAGGAAAAATACAAAATTCTAACATTTCCCTAATTCCTAATATTGTGTAAAAAATTGAGATTTAGGGAAAAAAAAAAATTATTAAAAAGTTTCGCAAAAATTTAAACAGTAAGTGATTCTTATGTGATATTCTTGAGGACTTTTAAAAAACGTAAAATATATTCGAAAAAAAAAAAAATGATAAAAAACTAAAGAAATTAAAAACACACCCCTTCC
>NC_051413.1:7662828-7663097 GCF_015228065.2 Penaeus monodon
GAAGAAAAATAGTCTGAAATATATCGCTTGAAGCTACGATCCTGTGTTATTTTCTATCCCAAATTTTTTTACTTGTCTTATCATAAAATATTTTATTTTAAAGTAATATTTTAGAAAATGTATTTTCCTCTTTCTGTACTCAAAGAAACTTATTTTTAAACTCAGCTATGCTCACAAGACCACGATTTATTACGGTAGGGATAAGCGAGGATAAAACCCATTTCATTTTAATTTATGAAAATTCTTACACAATTTTTTTACCTTTTCAC
>NC_051413.1:7663648-7663917 GCF_015228065.2 Penaeus monodon
CATTCCTGACATAATCATCAACATCACTGTGCCTTGAAGAAGGAAACCAGGCAGCCCGACGCCCTTACACGAAACAGCTGATTTCGAAACTTAACCTTAACCTTAATTAGGAGGGCTAATGAGAATGAGGCGCGAATTCAATCTGGATGCCTGCATTGTGCATCTTTTCACGTCCTTTACACGCCACGACAATATGAAGTAAGTGAGAGTAACAGGGTGATATTAAAACCATCGTGTTTCGCGTTGTTTCGGATTGCTGTTCAACGAGG
>NC_051413.1:7666391-7666955 GCF_015228065.2 Penaeus monodon
TGAGCATCCAATTCATCGGTGACGTCTTCATATATTTTGTAAAAACGTAAACTTAACTGAATATCTTTATTTGAAACAACAGAAAGAGGTAAAAAGAGAGAGAGACATGTGTTTTTTGACTGCAAACACAATAGAAAAAATATGTATCTCAGCTATCTATTACATTAATCCACAGAAAGAAATTTTATTGCTTACACATAATATAAATCGGTAGAAAATAAAGAGAAAGAAAAATACAACATAATTGCTAATGTATGGTAACGTAAAGAAGCCTTTTGTAAAAATATAATTACAGGTATCAATATGAAAATAAGCTATTTTTATTGCAAAAACAAAGAAAACTTCTTTTAGTTATATGCGCAGTAAGTACTTTAGGATAACGAGAAAAACTAATAATAAAAAAAGAGAGTGAATAACTAAGATTTTTATTATTACAGAAAAATGATAGTAGTATTTTAGATTGGTCATCGCAGATTTCCTATTGTAAATTAAGTGTGAACCCTCGTTAACTGTAACTACCAATACTCAGGGTTATTCGATCTTCTTATTCTTTCCTGTGATCTG
>NC_051413.1:7667133-7667699 GCF_015228065.2 Penaeus monodon
CGCTTTCAGTAATCAGTGTACTAATTACATGATATTTGCCTTTTACAATACGGTTTTATATGGCGCAATTAATATAAAGGGTTATTATGTGCGCAGAATAGGTTATTGTGCTTTCGTAAATACCATAAAATCAGCAACGAGTAAAAAGTATTATTGCTGACTAACGCTACTACCAGCTATTAATATTTCTACCAATTAAGCGATTGCTAAATAGGGTACATTACACTGTTAGAGGCAATTTCACGTTAAGTGTTTGCAATAAATGTTTAGTAGTATTAAAGATATTAAATACAGAAACATATTCAATGTCCCTTTTTAATAATGCTTTAATTTTCTGCGTTTGTGCATCATTTGTAGCTTCAGAGAAAGGAGCGCAGGGGTGGGGTGGGGGTGGGTGGGAGCATCCAGGGGAGGAAGTCCGCGCATAGAAAATTTTATTGCACCTTGGCGTATAATAACTTATTATGAATGCTGTGTACTATGAACCTGTCGATAAGAATGCCTTTGGTATATTGGGAATATAGCCACAAATACCCATAAGTCATTGGGGACAATTGTATTAATCA
>NC_051413.1:7669031-7669396 GCF_015228065.2 Penaeus monodon
AAAAAGCCTCCACAGTATTATATAAAGTTGTATGTGTTTACAGAAACTTTTTTGTTTTGATATTGGATTAACTTTCCCTTATAGTTTCATCGGATTGTCTCATTATTATGCTTCTCACAATAGTAACCTGCATTTGGTTTCTGCTCGTGCTATAAAGAGGATATATATACTGTAACACTTTGCTCATATCTGGAAAGATAATTCTTTTCAGATTATTTCTTGATATTAATCATTGTTTTATCATCAAATGACAATAAGAATGATAGCAATAGTAATAGTGATACTGTCTTATAAAGACAGTAATAGGCAGGTTAACATAATTTTCTAATTTTTTATATCATTATTTTTTTTTCTTTACTAACGAG
>NC_051413.1:7669609-7669708 GCF_015228065.2 Penaeus monodon
GAAGCATTTGAAAGCTTATTGATTCATTTGTCAGCCACGGTTGAGATTTTAACACCTGAGGTGGACAAATCTATAAAAAATCAGCAAAGTATTATTATT
>NC_051413.1:7670118-7670406 GCF_015228065.2 Penaeus monodon
TTAATTATAATTATTATCGTTTTAAAAAATAAAGAATACCCCGTTTGGGCTTTTTTTGTTTGGTTTTTTTTAACCTTCGCCCCTGCACGATAAAAGACGTGGGCTTTTGGAAAATCAGAGATTGGGCCCCCCGATTCAAAACGCATTTTCGAGCACCCAACAACGACAGTGTTTCACAACCCAAAAGGTTTAACACACCATACTAGTGAAAGGTACATTGCAATACCTCGGGTTTTTGGCACGCTTTTTGCATCAGCTACTGTTGCACTAAATGTGGTATGAATTTAG
>NC_051413.1:7670450-7670528 GCF_015228065.2 Penaeus monodon
CATAGCAAGTTGTTTTTAGAAGCTACTAAAGGAAAAACAAAAGGAAAGTTCCCATAAAATTGTTCATAAAGAAATGTT
>NC_051413.1:7670871-7671261 GCF_015228065.2 Penaeus monodon
TAATTTTTTTTGTAAAGTGTGAAAGAAATATATATATTGAACTTTAGAAATAAGAAATGTTGTTTCAGGATTTTTGCTTAAAATCTGCATATTCATTTTAAATTCACTATTTAGGAAAATTTTTTCCATGTACTTCAAAAAAAGGGTTAGCATTACAAAAAAAAGATGGGATTAAAAAGCAATGGCATTATACCCTAACAGAATACTTTTTTACGCGGGAGGGATATTTCTTTTATTTATTTTTATTTAAAAAATGAAACAGTAAATATGTTTTAAGCAAATTTAAATTTAAACGTTTACAGTATGAAGGTGTTCAAAAAAATTCAGCGATATTCTTAATTTTGACTAAAATTCCTTTGTGCTACAAAAGAAAATTTCCCCTGTAAAAAT
>NC_051413.1:7671394-7671492 GCF_015228065.2 Penaeus monodon
TTTTTTCAGATAGATAATCAAAAGGAACATCAAAAAATATAAAAGGGAAAGAAAGGTTTAAGTTGTTACTTGGGCATAGCAGGGAAAATAGTATTTAA
>NC_051413.1:7671516-7673594 GCF_015228065.2 Penaeus monodon
ACTATGTTCAATTATTGCCTATCTAAAGGTAGAAATTTTATGGAATATCCGGTAACAATAAATTTCTATATCAATTTCATTGTTAGCATTAGAAGAAAGCAAAATATTTGTTCCTTATAAAGTAAAGGGAAATTTTTATTTAAAAAACAAAGAGAGGATACTTAAAATTTCA
This sequence comes from Penaeus monodon, assembly GCF_015228065.2. Classification (NCBI taxonomy): domain Eukaryota; kingdom Metazoa; phylum Arthropoda; class Malacostraca; order Decapoda; family Penaeidae; genus Penaeus; species Penaeus monodon. Next base: position 7,671,689 of record NC_051413.1, read on the forward strand.
AATATTTTTTTTTTTCAGAAAAAAACCTGGACAAATCTAATTATGAATGCAACGGATTAATTTTTGAAAATTTAGAGAGTTTTTTTTATTTGGACTTAAAGGGAAAAATTTAAGAAAACATAAAATTTGTTTAATCTGCAGCATCTTATGAACACAAAATTCCACTTATCCTTCCTGTGTGAAAAAGCTAATAAACCAAAATCTCTTTTGTTGGGCGTGTGGCACGGACGAAGGACCTGCATATGAAGTTAGTAAGGGCTTGGGGTCCGGGAGAGGCAAGCGTGACGGGCCCAAACGAAAAGGGGATATTATACGAAATAAAAGGGTTAAGCGTCGCCGGCTGAACGGAAGGCGAAACAGAGGGGGAGGACCCAAAAAGGGGGATCGGGCCTGAGAGCACTTCCTTTCATGGTGGTGATGGCGATGTCTATTAATCGTCATACATCTATATGCTAAACACATATATATGCAAAACCCGTGCGAACGGAGGGAGAGAGAGGCAGACACCGCTGAGCCTGCCCGCGGCGGGGGGGCGGCCGAGACCCTCGTCGCTTTATATGAAATTCGTGAAATCCGTAGTTATCAGACCCCGAAAAATTCCCGATTAAAACGGATTTGCCCTAAAACTGCCGCTCCTTGCCTGGGTCTTTCCCCCTTCTACGACCCTCTTCGCCTTTAAAAAACGTACATCCAGTCCCCCAATCATATGAGGAGCGGATCAGATTATTTTTTTTTTCCTACTGATAATTATTTTTAAAGCGACACCCCCGTTTCGTTCCCTGCGTTCCGTCATTCGAAGGCCTCCTCGCAGGATCGTGTCAAGGCCCTCTGGTGGCTGGACTGGCCGGGACTCGGGCAGGATCCGGGGATGTGTCTTCCTCTCCGTTCGTTACTTGGAATATGATACTACCCTTCTTGCAATCCAATGTGAAAGACATCTAAAAATTTGTATGATTGCCTTTTTAAAAGTTTACTAATATTACACAACAACACCCACAAAAAAGAAACGTTGATATTGGTTAAGTCTCCCACATGGTGGATTAGACTTTGTGGATATCTTGAATAGAATAAATCCGAGTGATCAAGACCCCCTCACGCCTCCAAGGGCCGAGTTGGGGCGGCGTGCCCGGGGGCGCCAACAATTTCCCCTCTCCCCCTTTCCCAAATCGCTACATAGGCCCACTGTTCCCTTTTTTCCCGAAATATTGTCTCCCTTTTAGTCCCTTCCCTGGAACGATTCGAATCATGACCGATTTTCATTCGTGACGATTTCATCAGATCTCTTTTGTGGAAAGGTTTGTATTTTTCGGTCGAGGTTTGGCAAAGCTCCAAGCCAATGGCCCAGTAAAATATAAACATACATTCATAAATGTACTCATACAGTATATATACACATTTATTTCTCAAAATTATTGCAAGTTCTTATTCCCTTTAAAGACCCCATTTTTTCCCTGTGCTCGGCTTTCCTCCCAGCGAATCAGCTGAAGTGCAAAGGGAAGAAGCCTCGGCCCCTTTCCCCCTTTCCCCCTCCCTGCCCCCACGCCGGCGCCCGGGCCCAAGCGGAGTGCCAGCGGCGGCGCCCAACCCCGGGCTCCGTGTTTCTCCACTCCCGGAGGCTCTCCCACGAGCTGCCGCTTCGTTTCAGGATCCTTTTCTTTCTTCCCTTTGAGGGCCAGCGTCGTTAGTTTGCCTTCGACATCCGTGCTGGCTTCCCGTCGCCCTCGTCGGCGTTTCTGTCCTGCGTCCCCGATTTCATTTGGCTCCGGCGTTGCTGAGGTGGAGCAGCGGCTCTTTTTGTTCCTGTTATTTCCGCGTAGATTCTCGGTGCCGGTGAGCGCCTTTCGCGGCCGCACTGCTAAGCCAACGGGTCTTTCTCTTTCGAATAATCGTGGTCAGGGGCACCCTT
>NC_051413.1:7674433-7677816 GCF_015228065.2 Penaeus monodon
CCCGGGGACGTTTTCATTCTTTTCAATTTCATTTGCGTTCAGCGCTGGTAACCGTTGGCTTGCACCGATATTGAGTTGTCCTTCTTGTTCAGCAAATGATTTTTTTTCCTCATATAAATTAGTTTTTAGTTCTATTGGTGTTTTGACATCTAAGGAAAAAGAAAGAGGAAATTAAATAGGGTGTTCTTCCAGTCTTTTTGTGACAAATTACTGATTCATATGTTCGCGTTTTTGGATTTTTTGAGCAGTTGAATGACCTCTGAATGAAAATCATTTCCTTGATTGGTTTTACCTTGTAAACAAGTGTACTCTGCATAGATTGTATTCCACTGCAGCCATTTGTCGAATGTTACCCTGAATGGCGAATTCTTTTTATATATAAAACGCATATGTTCTTGGTAATATTTTATTGAATGTCCCCTCGTGGCAGCAGTATTTTTGGAATTATTCCATAATGACAGCTGTTTATTTTTTTCTCATGTCAGGTTTTTGAAAATCAGTTATTTTACGAAAAAGGTACCCATTTCACCAGTTGATTTTCCAGTGGTCCCCCAGAGAAGAACATTATTATGTGTCTGGAGTTTTACAAACCACAAACCCCATCTTGTTCTCAAGGTTGAAAAGAGAAGGTGTATTATTCGATGTGATTTTTTGTTCACTTGGACATGGCAGAGTCATGTCCAGTCCTACAATGATTAAGTATTTTTTTTTGTTTCCCTTTTATTTGGGGCCTTGTCGGAAAAGTTTTTGTATCAAGGATCCCTAGAATGTCATTTATCTTCCCATGGTGTATATTTCATTTTGGTATGTTTTCCTTTCCTGTTGTCCTTTTTTTAGAATTTTTTTCTATTCGCGATTTAAGATTATTTAACACAGTTTCCCTCCCTTAGCTACCGGAACAATTTGCGTGTAATCTTTATACCGGTAGTTAGGTGTTATTCTTGAGAAAAAAAAACGAAAGAAAAAAAATGATGTTTGACCCACTGTGTTCCTACGTGACGATGCTTGTAATTCTCTCCCCTTCTGGTGACTCGGTCTTTAAGTGTTACCATACATCGTTTAACCCAGTGTCTTCATTATAATCCCGTTTAAAGTGGTTTCCAACTAAATGTTTTCCCCGCCCTTTTTCCTTAGCGATCTTTTCTCAGTGTCCCCTTTCCATTTAACATTCAATTTTTCAGTGTTCCCTAATAGAGGTGGTTCTATAAAGTGTCCCTCCCTTTTCCCTTTAGTCACTTCCCTTTTTTTCCCCCCTTTTTGGGGAAGTGTTTTTCCGGGAAAAAAAGGATTTTTACTTTAATGGTCCCACATTTCCCGACCGATCTTTACCGGGCCCGTTTTCCTCCGTGAGGCTCTCCCGCTGTGCGAAAGCCTTATTTCTGCCCCTCTGTTTCCTCTTCCCAATCCTTCCATCCATCCTCCCTTCTCCGGTTCTTCTATCGCAGTGGTTTTCCACTAGCTAGACATCCCTTCGGGTAGACCCCCACTGCTTTTGCCAACCCTGACACCTCGTCCCCCTGAATTTTTGCCACTTGATCCCCTCCCACGTAAAACCCCTCTTCAAGTGTTGTCACCCCTCCCAGAGTGGTCCCTTGGTGCCACGTTTCCTTTAAGTGGTCCCTCTACAGTGTTGCCACCTCTCCGCGTTTCCCTGTGTATGGGCGCGGTGTAGCTGTTGCTCTTCCACGTTGAATGTTGTGTTGTATATTCTGTGGAGTGTGTTGTATCGCACACAGGTGTTCGGGTAGTTCTGACAGTGTGGCAGACGAGAGAATGGCAGTCGTTGGGTGTTCATGTGGTATATATATTTCACGTTTTGATGTCTCAAGTTTAAGGGATGCAAAGTGTCGCGTGTACAACGAGTGAAGGGCGAGTGCGTGAATAGATGAATCACACTCATTTATCCCATTGACTATTTGGAGCTGAACGAGATTTGGATGAGACAGGTGGAGGGCGCGCGGTCGAACGGGCGGTGCGCCTGCTTGGACGACGAAATCACCTAACAAGATGGACGGGAGAAAAGTGATGGTCTAATGGAAATTTAAATTTTTGGGAAGACGCGACTGCGTCCTCAGCATTTGCATGACGCTCCGTGTGCGACATGTATTGTAAGCCTGGCAGACGCGACGACTGATTTGTGACTAGACAAAATGGTCAATAGATCTTTTCTTTTAGCGTGATCCAGATGAACACACGTTTTTACAAAATTTACAAGGCCAAAATGAGAAAATTTTTTGAGAGTCGGTAATCGGGGAAATTTTTTGGGGTTGATATTCTGATATAGTTTAAAATTTTTTGTGGTGATTTTAATGAAATAAAAGCAGCCCGTGTTGAAGGATACCCATGAAAAGGCAGTCCCAATTAATTGACTAGATTTAAACAACGAAACATATGACCCCATCGGTTTTTTTGGGTGTCGAACACATGCATGGTTTTTTCCGAAACAAACCCAAAAAAATATGAAAAAAACCACAAGTGGTCATAACTAAAAAGGTTTTAAGCGGGGGTTTAAATAGCCATAAACAGTGCACCCGGAAGGGGTTTTGGGTTTGCGAGCGAAGGGAACGTAGCCTGGGGCCCAGGTGTGGCTTTGACAGGCGCCTGGGAGGGCTGGAACAGTGCTGGTGCTGTGATCGAAAGGGAACCCCCCAACCGTATTCCACCGGGGTTTCCCACCGCATACCCCCCCCCGGGGGCCGCCCCGGGCCCACACGGCCCTTTGCGGGCCGTCCCTTTCCGGGCCCCCGGGGGCCACTCCCCGGGGTTTGGGCCCCCACCCCTGGCCCTAATGGCCCCCCACCGCGGCCCCCGCAGACGGGCCCGGGGTTGTAGGGTTTTGCCGGGGCGGGGGGGGCCGGGCCTTTCCCCACATTTCTACCCGGGGCTCATTTTTTGGGTTCGAAAAATTTTGGGTGGTGTGTGGGGCCTTTGAAAAATTCCCCGTGGGGGTTTTGTGTGCTGGGCTTTGGGGGGGTTTGGGCCCTTTTTTAGGGGGGGGCGGCCCCCCCACCCCCGGGGGCCCCCCACGGGGGGTCCCCGGGCCCTTTTGGAACCCCCCCGGGCCGCCTGGGCCAGGGGAATGGGGCCTGCCCCCGGCCGGGGAACCCCCACCCCACGGGAAAGTCTGCCCCCCCAATTAAGGTCGTATTTTAAAGTTTTTTTTAAAACCTGCAAAAAAAGTAAAAAATCTAAATTTCATGGGGATTATAGAGTGGAAAAAATTTCCCCCTTAAAAAACAATAAAAAATTTTAAATGAAACAAATATAGTAAGTTTTTTTTAAACCCGCTCTTTCCCCATTCTTTTGGGAAAAAACAGAAGAAAAATAAAAAAACCAAACGAAATTTCGGATTAATTTACATCCCTTTTTTAAATTCACAATAG
>NC_051413.1:7677848-7678154 GCF_015228065.2 Penaeus monodon
TGATTGAAGGAAAACCCAACTACCTTGTTTTATTGCCACCCCATCCAACCCGTTTAAATTAGAGAATTATCCCGGGGAAGAAAATTGTTATTGATGAAAATGAAAAGGGTTAAACATTTTTTCAAATTGCCATCACAGTATAGAAAATTGTGAATGGAAAAAGGTTTATCAAAAAATATGATACTACATTTACCTTTAAGGGGAGAAATTTATGACAAAAGCCCCAAACCCCCACCCTACGGGCCCCAACCAAAAAACCCCTTTGACAAAATCATTTAAAAGAACGAAATATCGGGTTGGGGGTTT
>NC_051413.1:7678184-7678663 GCF_015228065.2 Penaeus monodon
GCAGGGGAAAAATTATAAACAAATAATTAACCCAAACAGATAAAATAGAAGCCCAAAAAAAAGGTATATAAAACAGGGGGGTGGTAAAAAAACAATATTATAAAATATATTTTAATATATATATATAAATAATATATATAAAATTTTAAATAAAATATACGTAAATAACACACACCCCAAAAACACATATACAATAAATAATATAAAATATAATATATATATATTTTATTTAAATATAATATTTATAAAATATATGCATTATACATATAATAATATTAAAAATTTATATATATATAAAAATTTTATATATATGATTATAGATAATAATATTATATAAAATATAAAATCTATATTTAAATACAATATAAAAATATTTTAAAAATTTTAAAAAACATAGGAAAAAAATTTAAAAAAAATAAAAAAATATATAAGAAATTTGAAATATATAATATTAAAAAAAGACATAAATATATTTAGAA
>NC_051413.1:7678727-7678855 GCF_015228065.2 Penaeus monodon
ATTTAATAATATATCATTACACTTAGTTTTTGCTATATATGTAACCCAATATGTGTTTATATAATATTATATGTACACCCATATACACACACACAAAACAAAAAAACCCCATATATATTAAAAAAAAT
>NC_051413.1:7679711-7679792 GCF_015228065.2 Penaeus monodon
CTTTCCTACCCCCTCTCCCCTCTCTCCCCCTCTCTTTTCCCCCTTTTTCCTCCCCCCCGCCTCTCTTTTCCCCTCTCCCCC
>NC_051413.1:7681409-7681529 GCF_015228065.2 Penaeus monodon
AAAAAACAAGGGAAGGATTTTTAAATTAAAATAATGATGAAATGATGTGAAGATGGTTTTCCATAAAAAGTAAGGGAAAATTATAATGGATGTTTGAAAAAAAATTTAAAGTAGCATCCA
>NC_051413.1:7681603-7681688 GCF_015228065.2 Penaeus monodon
CCTTAATTAGTGTTTAAAAAATAGTGAAAATAATAGTAAATTAATAATAACGCCCTAAAAATTGTAAATATGATAATGAGAGGGG
>NC_051413.1:7686247-7686740 GCF_015228065.2 Penaeus monodon
GCTAAATACAAAATTCTTGCTCTGTTTTACAACAAATAACAATCGAATTGACTTTCTCGAAAAAAAAAATATGTAATCACAATTTTGTGGAGATTCGAAGCTTCGTTTCTCGGATTCGAAACACAACACATGGTCAAGACAAGAGTTTTGATGCTGTTAGCTGTTTACTTCTTAACGCGGGTCCATGGAGGAGAAGTACATAAAAACTAAAGTGGGTACCATGGATCTTGGCTGAGTGAAAATTGTTACATTTGGAGTGCCTGTTTGGACCCCGCAAAGACAGAGACTGCAAAGGGGGAAATCGGAAGGTACGCAAAAGGTCCATTGTTTTGGAGTCAGGCTTTTATTGTTTGGGATGAAACTGCAGGGCAGTCCTTGGAAAGGAAAAATTATGAATTTCTTTCTTTCATTTTGTAGTATCAAAGTCAGCATTTAATAAAGACTTTTGATGATTTAACTTTTATTTCGTAATTTTATTGCTGACTTCTCCCGA
>NC_051413.1:7686761-7686845 GCF_015228065.2 Penaeus monodon
ATAATGTGCTATCTGTAAAATTTTTTACCTGTTGCCAATTGATTTTTAAGGGCCAAATTTGACACATTTCTCGAAGTAAAACCA
>NC_051413.1:7687941-7688201 GCF_015228065.2 Penaeus monodon
AAATCATCGTAATTGTTTATCGACTAGACCTGAGTAAAATGTTAGATATAACAACATCTTAAATGATGTTTTCATGTCATCATAAAATAAATATAGGGCATTATGTGCAATAGCCATCCCTACCCAATGGGACAGCAAAACGAATGTAAAAAACGAATGTAGAAAAACGAATGTAGAAAAACGAATGTAGAAAACGAATGTAGAAAAACGAATGTAGAAAAACGAATGTAGAAAAACGAATGTAGAAAAACGAATGTAGA
>NC_051413.1:7690195-7692164 GCF_015228065.2 Penaeus monodon
AATAGCTACAATTCGAAAGTGGTGGGTGAAGGCATGTCGGGGGAACATGGATAATGTGAATGTTCCATCAGATATGAAGGAGCATTGTTGGCTATTCATCAATACAAGCATCCCCATAATGAGGGTTACGCCTGCCCTTCATGCGTAGAAAATGGTTGTGTGATGTAGGTCGGGGGTTTGGGGCGATGCCGATATAGTTGATAGTACGAATATAACAGTTATGTAGAATCAACGATATATTTATTATCGTTATAATTATTAGTCGTTTACAAGAAATTATACTAGCCTACAGGTATATTTGTTGGTAAGATATTAATGCATTTAAAAAAATGAAAAATTTCCTTATTGACAAACCGCTTCGGATGCCCATATGTTTGTAAATTAATAAAAAGGACACCACACTAGACTTTGCATTTATACATGCATTTTACTTGTACATTCGTCACTGTTACAAATTGTATGGGACCAATTTGCGAGGCCTACATACCTTTCCAATGACATTATGGCAGTGTGTACAGAGGTGACCTAGCCCTTTGAAGAAGCGATAGCAAAATTCTTTCAACAGGACGAGATAGCCATAGATTTTTTTTTCAGACTCACTGCGTTTCTAACCAAATACCGTAAAGTGTACAAAGTGTTTAAAAGAGTGCAGTATTTAATAAAAACCGAAACAGATATCAGTTCAATAGACAGAGGACAAACCCAAAGAACAAGAGAATTAAAAAATACAAATTTATAGTATCTCTAATGAAACACAGTTGGCTTGAAAAATCAAAAGTAACACCAAGTGAAAATTTAAGATGTTTGAATGTGAACAACTTCGGGGGCCTTCTCGGAGGCACGGCAAAGTTGTGCAGTGGGACGAGGGTTACTGTGGCGGAGGAAATTTCAATCGTGGCCCCACCACAGTAAACGGTAAGTCAGAACTTTATCCGTATGGAACTTTTAACGTTGTCGCTATTTGCTGTTACTTTGAGTGACGATCCTTGTATGCATAATGTGAGGGCATTATGTATGTACATAATAGGGGAGATGTTTTCATAAATTTCACCTTGATATATTTTGTAAAGTTGGTCCGCCAACACCCACGGATGATAAAGACATAATACCTAGGGGTCCCCCTCGTGTTATGGTACCATAATGGAAAATGAAAGAACTTGAGCGCTTAAAACTTTCTTTGTGTACATTTAGTGTATATATTTAAAATGCTGATTGAACGGCTTAAGTAAATTTTCTGTTATCGCATGTTGTGTTTATTGGATATGGGTCTCTTTTAACACCAGAAAGTAGTTCTCATCATCACGTTTTTAGCAGCATATCGCACCCTAGATCAGGTTCTGTGCAACATAGAAGAAGGCCGATTAGAAATTTAGTGATCGCACACCAGTCACATATCTGCCGACTAAGTGTAGACTGTCATGGCCTGTTATCCGCATATATTAAATAATGTATAGTTTTGTTCATATTTATGATATAAAATATAAAGAAATAAATCGGATTCAATACTTAACATTGTTTAAGTGTGCGGTATTTTAAAGTGGAAAGCTGCCTGCCCCCAAATTCCTCTTGATGATGCTCTCCAAAGAGCACATAAAATCGTCTTTAACCAATATATACTCAAACGATATATATTACAACTTAAAAAAATATTGTGCATAATTATATAATACATTGATATTATGTTGTATATATCGCGCATAACAATACAATTCATATTCAAAATGACGAAATTCAGTGCTTCTTAGGTGCAATAACTTGGTACAACCTGTGTAATTGACAGTTACTAGGAAATCAGTGGTTTGTATTGTATGGCAAAGAATAACGAAGCTTTGTCAATGAACTTCAGTGACGTCACTTTTACTGGACCAATCATAATCATACATTTGTGGTAGCTATGCTTTTGTCTCAGAAACGTTGTCTCTTTCCGCTGCTAAGAAAGTAGTGTACATTTTTTTGTTTTTTAAAGCCG
>NC_051413.1:7697140-7697530 GCF_015228065.2 Penaeus monodon
AATTAAATATCATACATAAGCCCTTGGTGTTGTTGGTATCATTTAATCAGTGGTTTTATTGGTTTTCTTTTCGTATTTTCAAATATAATACCATTTTTTAACATTATTTTCAAGCATTCAGGATTCAATATACACATGTGGATTTTATTCATTGATCAATATATAATAATTAATGCTTACTGTTACCTCCATTCTGAAGCTACATTTGCCCCCATAGGGACTTTCCGCAGCTAAAGGGAGCAAGGCAGCATAAGCCGCTGTGTTCGTTGTTAGCATGGCTGGGCCGTCGCCGATGTGGCTGCTGCCTGCGTTCGCTACTTTTTTCAGCTTCTACGCCGGAGATTCGCTCGACGAGCCCGTCCCGGATGCCGCCAGCGTCCTTGAGGTGAG
>NC_051413.1:7697630-7698234 GCF_015228065.2 Penaeus monodon
TTTAGTGATCGCACACCAGTCACATATCTGCCGACTAAGTGTAGACTGTCATGGCCTGTTATCCGCATATATTAAATAATGTATAGTTTTGTTCATATTTATGATATAAAATATAAAGAAATAAATCGGATTCAATACTTAACATTGTTTAAGTGTGCGGTATTAACGTGGGAAAGCTGCCTGCCCAATTCCTCTTGATGATGCTCTCCAAAGAGCGACATAAAATCGTCTTTAACCAATATATACTCAAACGATATATATTACAACTTAAAAAAATATTGTGCATAATTATATAATACATTGATATTATGTTGTATATATCGCGCATAACAATACAATTCATATTCAAAATGACGAAATTCAGTGCTTCTTAGGTGCAATAACTTGGTACAACCTGTGTAATTGACAGTTACTAGGAAATCAGTGGTTTGTATTGTATGGCAAAGAATAACGAAGCTTTGTCAATGAACTTCAGTGACGTCACTTTTACTGACCAATCATAATCATACATTTGTGGTAGCTATGCTTTTGTCTCAGAAACGTTGTCTCTTTCCGCTGCTAAGAAAGTAGTGTACATTTTTTTGTTCTTTAAAGCCGGCTGATT
>NC_051413.1:7703184-7703815 GCF_015228065.2 Penaeus monodon
AATTAAAATAATCATAACATAAGCATTGGTGGGGGGAAAAAATGGAAGGTTTTCCCCGATTTTTAAAATATAATCCATTTTTTAAACATTATTTTAAGAATTGGATTAATAAATGGGATTTTATTCATTGATAAATTTTAAATAATTAATGTTTATGTTACCTCCATTCTAAAAGCAAACATTTCCAATGGGGAATTTTTTCCGCGCTAAAGGGACAAGGCGCAAAGCCGGTGTTCTTTTTTTAGCAGGCGGGGCCCGCGCCGTTTGGGGCTGCTGCCTGCTTTTTCGCTACTTTTTTTCGGGGTTTACCCGGAGTTCGCTCGACGAGCCCGCCCCGGTGCCGCCAGCGTCCTTGAGTGGCGGGTTTCCTCCCCTTGATGGGTGTTACGGACGGGGCCCCAGACGGGGGGGGCGGGGAGGGGGCGATTTTTCACGCTCGTCACGCGCCCCCCGATGGGCAGAGGGGGGCGGGGGCAGCAATACGTCTGACTAAAAAAGAGCAGATTTACTAAACGGGGAAAAAAAAAAATGGTGATAAAATTCTGATTGGGGAATAAAAAGGGGTGATTTTTTCTCTTGGAATTCAGAAAATTTCCCCCGCATTTAATTTGTTTTAAAAGTTTAGTAAACT
>NC_051413.1:7704798-7705476 GCF_015228065.2 Penaeus monodon
ACGTTTTACTAACACATTTAAAACAAATTAAAATGCGGTGGAATTCTGAATTCTCAAGAGTAAAATCATCCCTTGTTATTCACACATCAGATATTTTATCACCATTATTATTTTTTATCCAGTTTAGTAAATCTGCTCTCTTTTTATGTCAGACGTTATTGCTGTCCCCCGCCCCATCTGCTCCATCGGGGTCGCGTGACGAGCGTGAAAAATCGCCCCCTCCCCGCCCCCCTCCGTCGTGACGCCCTGTCCGTACACACCCACTCAAGGGCAGGAATCCCCGCTCACCTCAAGGACGCTGGCGGCATCCGGGACGGGCTCGTCGAGCGAATCTCCGGCGTAGAAGCTGAAAAAAGTAGCGAACGCAGGCAGCAGCCACATCGGCGACGGCCCAGCCATGCTAACAACGAACACAGCGGCTTATGCTGCCTTGCTCCCTTTAGCTGCGGAAATGTCCCTATGTGGCAAATGTTAGCTTTCAGAATGGAGGTAACAGTAAGCATTAATTATTATATATTGATCAATGAATAAAATCCACATGTGTATATTGAATCCTGAATGCTTGAAAATAATGTTAAAAAATGGTATTATATTTGAAAATACGAAAAGAAAACCAATAAAACCACTGATTTAAATGATACCAACAACACCAATGCTTATGTTATGATTATTTTAATT
>NC_051413.1:7710701-7711225 GCF_015228065.2 Penaeus monodon
CATTGCATAAGAAGATCAGGTGACTGAAAAGGAAAAGAAATATGAAAGCCAAGGAAACAAAGAGAAAATATAAAACATAAAGGAACTTAGAAGACAAAGAAAAATAGAGCAGAGATGAAGAAATTTTGAAGACAAAGGAAGATAAAAAAGAACAAAATCTGAAAAGCAATAATTACTCACAAAAAGAGAACGAAAGGTAGTAAATTAAAATTCAATGAAAAGAAAATAGAGAGAACATGAAGATAGTAAAGATGAAACCAAGGACGAAGAACGCAAGACAAGCAGATAGGAATAAATGCAAATAAATAATTCTTCCGCTTTGGTGAACACGAGAGCGCTCCGCAGGGAAGAACAAACGCAGGTGAACAGATGAACTTCGGGTTGGCACTCATGTGGGAGCTGAATCAGGATGATGCCATGATATACACAGGAATGACCTCTTTTGATCGTGGATCGACCCCGGCCACTCCCTTGCCCTCTCGGGGTCACGGAGCCACAAGTTCGGGGTCGCGTAAGGAGAGAGA
>NC_051413.1:7711286-7711472 GCF_015228065.2 Penaeus monodon
CGTCAAGATAAAACTTGCATACACTTCGTAGCCTTATTTCATATGCGGTTGAAAGTTTGTAAAGGCTTCTTTAAGTGAAGGATAGTAGGGTAAAAGCGTTCACGTGGCGACGCAAAGTGCCATGCTGGATTTGTTCCCTTTGTGTTTTTGTCTCTTGGCGAGGGGCGGCGTAGGCGACGGTGACTT
>NC_051413.1:7711503-7712366 GCF_015228065.2 Penaeus monodon
TATGTGCAGACAAACAGCTCTGAATATAAGAACTGAAAAGAATTGATATGTGAATATAGGTATGATATCTAGATATCCAAATTGGCAGTCTTTTTATTTTCGCAGTAAAGAATTTTTATCTATTCTTAGGCATCTAGTCAATTAGTTTCGTAATTATAAGTTTATTCATTCTTTACTGAATGTCGAAGGCGATAGACCCGCAATGACACTGCTTAAGAAATTACCTGGCTCAAAGCCTCCGTTGAACATGGATCACTTGAATCATTGATCATCACCTGTTATAACCATACCTAAACTAAATGAATTCTAATCTTCCAGTAGACATTGTAGTAAAAACAACACATGTTTGCGTGGAACAACACAAGAATATCGGAAAAAACACGATAGTTTGCCATATGGTCTCCCTCCTGATATTTTCAACAATAATCATACATTCAAATATTTAGAACAAAACAAAGCTGAAACGAATTGAACAATCGCAACTTCCTGCTAATGCAAAAACGAGTCGCTCAGATGAAGCAGTTCATTTAACACTTTGGCTGCCCGACGTTTTCTCGCTCATTGTTTATATAAATCGTAAAGTGAAAATGCAGTTCCATTAAGCTTTACCTTGTGAATAAAATGAACAGATTACACATTTAAGGTCACAAACCATATTTTCGGCGTTCGGCGTTGTCGGTCACAGTGAATTTTGTGTTCGAACTTGTTTCATTGATTCATCAAGCAAACATGCTTATTAATGTAAAATCCACTTTGAACAAAGCAAGAACAATAAAGTTGGGGTAATACAATATTTCAGTACTATCGTAAAATTCATACAAATGCAATAAGAACAATTGTTCCCTGTGTAATACGCATTTAAA
>NC_051413.1:7715861-7716087 GCF_015228065.2 Penaeus monodon
CTGATTAAGATATTAAAATCGTCGTTGTCTTCCGTAGAGTTCTGATCGCTAAATCACGATTCCAACTATGGCCGTCATTTATCGCTGCACTGTTCCTATGAAACTTCGATTACTCCTCTTACTGCGAGTTATAGGATCCCATTTGACCCTTTGTGTACTCTTCCTTTACTGCCATCAAGATGCATATATGTTATAGTTGTTTCCTAAATAAACAAACTCAATATCT
>NC_051413.1:7716157-7718179 GCF_015228065.2 Penaeus monodon
TATTATAAAAACCTTCTACATGCCCCCCGGATACCCGGGAAGAAAAGTCTGTGTTTTTCACTTGCGGGGCCGGGAAATAGGCACCCCGGAGCGGGATTCACGCAAGGGTTTTCGGGTGCGGGGCCCCCCGCGAGACAAAGGCCCCTACGGGCCCCTTTTTAAACCCTCGCCAAAAGGGAGTGGAGAGTAAACGGGGCCTACCCCCTCCCTCTTGTGATTCCCATACCCTTTGTGTGTTTCCCGGGAAAATTTCCGTCCCCCTTTTAAACAATTGGCTCCCCCCCCGCGGATGGGTGAAGGGGATTTAAATTTGAAGCATAATTTTGGGAGTTCCCTTTTCTCGTGTCCCCAACCCCTCGTTGGGGAAAATGTTGGGGGGCCCTTTTTGTTTAAGGTTTTTTTGGGGTTTTCCCATTTCCTTGCCCCCATTTCCGTTTCCCTCTTCATCTGGTTCGTTAGTTTTTTTGTAAGGTTTGTGGCTAGCAGGGATTTTTTTGCATAAGCTTGTATTGAACATATATTTTTAAAGTCGATAATACCTTATCATAAAGGTTTTTTCCGATAAGCTAAATTTCCTTTTAGTGAATTTACTTTTTTCTTTTTTGCCCCGGTTTATTAACCCTTTTTTAAATTTTCGTTTTTTTTCCCCCTTACCCATTTCTCCTTTCACATATTTAGTAGTTTTAGTTCCTCCCCTTAATTTGCTCCCCGGGCCCTAAAAAAAAAAAACTATAAGTGAATATAAAGAGGCATTTTAAAATAAAAAGAAAAAAATTAGCTTTTAACTCTTTGGACATGGGCGGTTTGGGTATACCCTTTTTTTTTTGGGTTTTGTTCCTTTTCCCCCTTTTTAGGCGCCTCCCCTGGGGCTCACAATGAGAAAAAGGAAAAGGGCGAGGGCCGCTCGTATAAAAAACCAAAGACAAAAAAATTTTTTGGATTTGGTAAATAAAAAACAAAATAAATTTTTCCAAGACCCCGTGTACCCCGCGCGCTTTGTTATGATAATTGGGGGTTTTATCTGGGAAAGTCCGATAATTTTTTTAAAAAAACCCAGTGAAAAAAAATGTTTAAATGGGCAAGCGTCACCCCTGAGTTCCTCACGGGGAGAGGAGTTTGCAAAAATCTAAATAAAGGTGGAAAAACCCCAAAATGCAATTTAAAAAAAAAAAGGGGAAAAAATAGAAATGTGGATTTTTTTTTTTCTTTATATTTTCGTCAAAATTTTTTCACTCCATCATATGGAGTATGGGTTTAATCATTTGTTTTCATCATTTTAACAGCTTGTTAATCCCCTTTTTTTGTATGGATACACATTTCCCATCTCTTATATCCCCTTTTCCCCTTTGGTAAAAACCCTTGCAGCCTGCGAACTTGGGGTTTCCCTTCTCCGAAGACCCTTGGCGAGCAAAGCGGCGGGTGGGCCTTTCTGCGCCCAATTTCACAGGGTTTTCCGCCCCAAAGGGTACCCGAGAGAAAAAGGGGGGCGCGGGGGAAGTCTTATCTTATTTTGCATAACGGGGGAATTTAAATGCACACGAGAATGATCGCGCATGATTTCCCAGCTGACCGAAAGATTGCAGCGAAAATGAAAAATTTCATTTTACCTTTAAATGAATTTTGCCCCGCTTTATTTTTTTCTTTCTGAGAGAAGAAAACAAAGCTTGAAAAATTTTCTTGTTTATTGCCCATAAAAAGGTTTTTACAGTCTTCGAAAATATTTGAAAAAACTTTTTGCTGTCTTGACGAAAAATACGCATTTTTTACTAACATTTGTGTGTGTTTTTTTTTAAAATAATTTTTTAACAAAACCCCATTACACCTATATATGTTTCCCATATGGTAAATGAAAGTCTTATTGATTTAGAATAGATCAAATTTTGGGATCATCATGGGTCATGCAAATACTGTTTTCTATATCTAAACTATCTATCGTTATCAAATTTTCTATATTATATATATATATAAAATTTAAAAATGTTGTATTTCATATGAATAATTATCAAAAATATATATGTAAAG
>NC_051413.1:7719676-7719751 GCF_015228065.2 Penaeus monodon
TTAATAATAAAATTTTATATATATTATATATATAAAATATAAAATATTTAAATTTTAAATATAGAAACCCCACAA
>NC_051413.1:7719926-7720012 GCF_015228065.2 Penaeus monodon
CAAAACATATATTTTATATATAAAATTAAAATATATTTTATATATATATAAAATTTTTAAAAATAAAATATGGTT
Organism: Penaeus monodon; assembly: GCF_015228065.2. Taxonomy (NCBI): domain Eukaryota; kingdom Metazoa; phylum Arthropoda; class Malacostraca; order Decapoda; family Penaeidae; genus Penaeus; species Penaeus monodon. Next base: position 7,720,002 of record NC_051413.1, read on the forward strand.
TGGGGGGTTTT
>NC_051413.1:7725131-7726945 GCF_015228065.2 Penaeus monodon
AGTATATTGCATGAGCCATGATGATACATAATGATCTATTCTGATCAATAAGACGTTCATTTACACATATAGGTAACATATATAGGTGTACATAAGTTTTGTTAGAAATTATTTTAAGAATAACACACACGAATGTTGAGTAAAGAATGACGTATTTTTCGTCAAGACAGCAAATAGTATTTTCAAATATTTTCGAAGACTGTATAACTTTTATAGCATATAAACAAGAAAATTGTCAAGCATGTTTTCTTCTCGTCAGTAGAAAAAAATAAGCGTGCAAGATTCATTTAAATGTAAAATGAATTATTCATTTTCGCTGCAATCTTTCGGTCAGCTGAAGTCATGCGCGATCATTCTCAGTGTGCATGAACGTCACCGTTATGCAAAGTAAGATAAGACTTCCACCGCGCCCTTTTGCTCTCTGCTAGCCTTGGATTCGTGAACGTGTGAAATTGTGCGTCAGACGCTCGACCTCGCCGCTTTGCTCGCCAAGGGTCTTCGAGAGAAGGAACCTCAAGTTCGCAGGCTGCAAGGTGTTTCACCAGGGTAACAGGGGATATAAGAGATGGAACTGTGTAGTCCATACCAAAAGAGAGATTAACAAGCTGATGTAGTGATGAAATCAAATGATTACCGATACTCATCATGATGGAGTGAAAATTCTGACGAAAGTATATGAAAAAAAAAAATCCACATGCTATTTTCCCTTCTTTTTTTTCATTGCATTTTGGTTCTTCCTACATTTATTTAGATTGTTGCAATCATCCATCTCGCGTGATGGAACTCAGGGGTGACGCTTGCCTATTTTATCATTTTCTTTCACTCGTGTTTATAAAAAACTTATCGGACTTCCTAGATACACCCACAATTATCATAAGCATGCGCGCGTGTACACGTCGTCTCTGGAAAATTCATTTTGTATTTATTTACACTCAAAAATTATATTGTCTGGTTTGTATACGAGCGGCCCTCGCTTGTCTTTGCTCTATATGTGAGACACAGGCGAGTCGCCTAATGGGAAAGGAACAAAACAAAGAAAAAAGATATACAAGCCGCCCATGTCCAAAGAGTTATGCTAATTTTTTCTCATTTTATTAATATGCCTCTTGATATTCACTTATAGTTTTTTCTTTTAGGCCGGGCAGCAAATTAAGGTGAGTGAAACTAAGCTACATAAATATGTGAATGGAGAAATGGGTAAGGGAAAACAACGAACATTTAAAAAGTGATTATATAAACGGACAAACAGAAAAGAGTAAATTCACTACAGACGATTCAGCTTATCGAATAAACATTTATAGATAAGATATTATCGACTTCAAAAATATATGTTCATATACAAGCTTATGCAAACTCATGCTAGCCACAAACCTTACAAATAAACTAGCGAACCAGATGAAGAGGATCTGAACTGGGTCAAGGAGTGAAGCCCAAACAACCCTTATCAAAAGGCCAAACAACATTTTCCTAACGAGGCTGGCGACACGAGAAAGGTAAGCTCCAAACTTTATGCTTCATTAAGTCCCATTCACCCATCCGCGGGGAGGGAGCCAATTGTTTAAGGTGACGGAATTTCCTGGAATCACACAGATATGGTAATCACAGAGGGAGGCGGGTAGGCCCTGTTGACTCTCCACTCTTGTGGCGAGGGTGAAAGGCGCCCGTAGGCGCCTTTGTCTCGCGGGCGACGCCGCACCCGAAGCCCTTGCGTGAATCCTGCTCTGCGTGCCTATGCAGGCCTGCAAGTGAAATCACAGACGTTGCTCCCGGATATCGGTATGCATGTAGAAGTTTATATAATACTCGCGCACGCT
>NC_051413.1:7728002-7728123 GCF_015228065.2 Penaeus monodon
AAATTCTTATTAAATCTAAAAGTTCCTACGCTGAGAAACATTCACGTGCTCGGTCATTCCAAATTAAAACACGTCTTTTTATCTTTTTACGCTTCGCCTGTTCTTCTTAGTCTTCATTTTT
>NC_051413.1:7728424-7728563 GCF_015228065.2 Penaeus monodon
GAAAAACGTAAACCCAATTAATACTGTATTTCTTAATTGTCAAACGAAATTTAGAAAAATGTAAACTCAATTAATGTTTACAATCTATTTCATTATTTTCCTTCACCAGAATAAACACCACACACACAAAAAAAGACAA
>NC_051413.1:7728608-7728690 GCF_015228065.2 Penaeus monodon
AGAGAGAAAATCCTGCCTACCAATACATTATTAGAATTTAATGTTTCGCCCTATTCGTGGGCAAGCCTCTGATTTTTTTTTT
>NC_051413.1:7728714-7728875 GCF_015228065.2 Penaeus monodon
TTATTTTGGTGAAGGAAAATAATGAAATAAATTGTAAATGTAATTGAGTTTACGTATTTTCCAAATCTTTTCTGACAATTAAGAAATACTAGTTGATAACAGAAGATGTTTGAATATCTATAATGAATGAAGACTTTAATACATTTATCATAAAAAATTAC
>NC_051413.1:7729921-7730247 GCF_015228065.2 Penaeus monodon
GGCAAGTAATCGGAGCTGTTGCCGTTACGAGCAATGCTTATTTCGATGAAAAATGCGTTCTTAATGAAATTATTGGAGTTTCAGTTTTAGTATTGGAGTTATAGTTTATTTCAGGAAACCAACTATAACTATGATATGCATCTTGATGGCAGTAAAGGGAAGAAGTACACAAAGGGTCAAATGGGGATTCCTATAACTCGCAGTAAAGAGGAGTAGATCGAAGTTCATAGGGAACAGTGCAGCGATAATGACGGCCATAGTTGGAAATCGTGATTTAGCGATCAGAACTCTACGAAGAACAAACGACGATTTTAATATCTTATCAG
>NC_051413.1:7733745-7734604 GCF_015228065.2 Penaeus monodon
TTTAAATGCGTATTACACAGGGAACAATTGTTCTTATTGCATTTGTATGAATTTTACGATAGTACTGAAATATTGTATTACCCCAACTTTATTGTTCTTGCTTGTTCAAAGTGGATTTTACATTAATAAGCATGTTTGCTTTGATGAATCCAATGAAACAAGTTCGAACACAAATTCACTGTGACCGACAACGCCGAACGCCGAAATATGGTTTGTGACCTTAAATGTGTAATCTGTTCATTTATTCCACAAGGTAAAGCTTAAATGGAACTGCATTTTCACTTTACGATTTATATAAACAATGAGCGAGAAAACGTCGGCAGCCAAAGTGTTAAATGAACTGCTTTCATCTGAGCGACTCGTTTTTTTGCATTAGCAGGAAGTTGCGATTGTTCAATTCGTTTCAGCTTTGTTTGTTCTAAATATTTGAATGTATATTATTGTTGAAAATATCAGGAGGGAGACCCATATGGCAAACTATCGTGTTTTTTCCGATATTCTTGTGTTGTTCCACGCAAACATGTTTGTTTTTACTACAATGTCTACTGGAAGATTAGAAATTCATTTAGTTTAGGTATGGTTATAACAGGTGATGATCAATGATTCAAGTGATCCATGTTCAACGGAGGCTTTGAGCCAGTAATTTCTTAAGCAGTGTCATTGCGGTCTATCGCCTTCGACATTCAGTAAAGAATGAATAAACTTATAATTACGAAACTAATTGACTAGATGCCTAAGAATAGATAAAAATTCTTTACTGCGAAAATAAAAAGACTGCCAATTTGGATATCTAGATATCATACCTATATTCACATATCAATTCTTTTCAGTTCTTATATTCAGAGCTGTTTGTCTGCAC
>NC_051413.1:7734642-7735478 GCF_015228065.2 Penaeus monodon
GTCACCGTCGCCTACGCCGCCCCTCGCCAAGAGACAAAAACACAAAGGGAACAAATCCAGCATGGCACTTTGCGTCGCCACGTGAACGCTTTTACCCTACTATCCTTCACTTAAAGAAGCCTTTACAAACTTTCAACCGCATATGAAATAAGGCTACGAAGTGTATGCAAGTTTTATCTTGACGCCCCTGCCACCCTTCCTATTCCCTTCCCCCGTCCCTCTTCCCCGCCCACCCTCTCTCTTCCTCTCTCTCCTTACGCGACCCCGAACTTGTGGCTCCGTGACCCCGAGAGGGCAAGGGAGTGGCCGGGGTCGATCCACGATCAAAGAGGTCATTCCTGTGTATATCATGGCATCATCCTGATTCAGCTCCCACATGAGTGCCAACCCGAAGTTCATCTGTTCACCTGCGTTTGTTCTTCCCTGCGGAGCGCTCTCGTGTTCACCAAAGCGGAAGAATTATTTATTTGCATTTATTCCTATCTGCTTGTCTTGCGTTCTTCGTCCTTGGTTTCATCTTTACTATCTTCATGTTCTCTCTATTTCTTTTCATTGAATTTTAATTTACTACCTTTCGTTCTCTTTTTGTGAGTAATTATTGCTTTTCAGATTTTGTTCTTTTTTATCTTCCTTTGTCTTCAAAATTTCTTCATCTCTGCTCTATTTTTCTTTGTCTTCTAAGTTCCTTTATGTTTTATATTTTCTCTTTGTTTCCTTGGCTTTCATATTTCTTTTCCTTTTCAGTCACCTGATCTTCTTATGCAATGTTTTATCTCATTTTCCTTGACCATAAAAGATATACTATATTTGTGACTACATTAACATGTTAGTAACGC
>NC_051413.1:7737250-7737326 GCF_015228065.2 Penaeus monodon
TCGTTGCCCTTTTCTCTCCTCTGTAAATGCTGTCTTTCCTCTTTATTCTCAAAGCCTTTCCCCGTATTCTCATGAT
>NC_051413.1:7737574-7737675 GCF_015228065.2 Penaeus monodon
ATAAATGAGAATACGGGGGAAAGGTTTTGAGAAATAAAGAGGAAAGAAGCTTTTACAGAGGAGAGAAAAGGGCAACGATATTATAAAAAAACTAAAGGAAA
>NC_051413.1:7737850-7738080 GCF_015228065.2 Penaeus monodon
CGTAATCTACAACAATATAGATATTAATAACAGTTTAATTCTGTGATAACCATTGCGATATAATGAAATCAGCAACAAACAACAAAGACACTGATATTAATATTAAAGATACTTATTTTTATGTGATACTGTGAATAAAAATAAAAATTATGGATTAATCATCTCAAAAAAAAAATCATTTTGGTTAGTCATACTAGCCATAAAAGGATAATGATTAGAAGTCGACGTCG
>NC_051413.1:7740501-7740895 GCF_015228065.2 Penaeus monodon
TTGTGTGATTTAAAAAATTAAAAACTGAATTTCAAATCTTATCTATTTTAATTGAAAAATTAAAATTTTCTTGCTTATTTCCTCAATGTTTCTAATTTCTTTACTTAGGTCCCCCACAAGAAAGGTATGCCCTCGAACAATACAAACCCAAATCAAGGCGACCAGGTGGACAAAATTTTACAGCAGAGAAAGCAAGGTGAGCCCCTTTAAAATTTCCTAAACGGTCCCCCGTGTGGATACAAAAAAAGGTGTCCCGTAGCAGTCTTAATAATTCGACTTTGCCCTTTAAGGCCAAGTTTGCCACCGGAAGTCCTATCTGGTAGCTTGCAAAAAACTCAACCCAATTTTGGGTTTTTACTGCTTGTGCCCATGGGACATTATAATTTTATAATGG
>NC_051413.1:7740936-7743162 GCF_015228065.2 Penaeus monodon
CTAATCTCATAAGTTTTAAAATTGAAAAATTAGTGTAAAATGAGAAATCAAGCTACAGTATATGAAAACAGAGACGACCAAAATATATATCAATCACTTATAATTAATCCATTAAAGCAGGAATAATAACCCTTGGCCTTGTGTGACATTTATGATATGATTTAAACAACTGCCTTGCCATGAATTATTTAGGGCACACGTCTCCCCTACACTACGGGTAAATACATTTTACTGGACTTCATATTAGACACCTGACATGCTCCCTTCAATAAATCATTATACTACCCCAAAAACATATTACAATCTAGATGCTTATGTGGCCTATAGGGAGTTGTGAACCGCCCAGAAACCCTGAGCGACTTGAAGCTGCAAAGAAGCAGCAGAGACCTACAGCCTGATTAACAGAAAACTCACTCACGGAAGACCCGGTACTCCCAACCTGGCGAGCAATCTTCAGGCCTTCCTTTATCACCAGCAGGTCAGCTCGGTCGTGCGATAGTTGGTAATATCTATATAAAAAAAGAGAGAAAGTGGAAAGATGTGGGCAGATTTGTAGCTGCCCACGAGAAAATAGCACCAATATCATCATGCAAAGTGATGATCAAGAAAAATATGACCAAATCCTTTTCACAAAACAGTATTTGCGAGTTGCAGACGGCGCAGGCACCTTCGGTACTGTAGGGTCAGTCGAGCGCAGTTCCACGACCACGGCCCCTAGCCGCATCAGCTTGGCTAGGATGCTGAACTGGTCGCGGTCGACGAGGTGGCTGAAGTAGGGGGCCCAGTACTCGTCCCGGAGGCCCAGCGTGTGGCGCAGGTGAGAGCCGCCGTCCGAGGCGTGCGTGCCGGACACGAAGTGGAACTCGATGTCGGGCCAGTCCAGGAGGCATTCACGAACCTGGGGGGACACAAGGCGACCCCTTCGACGCCGCCCAGGGGGGTGAGTGGGCCCGAGCCGAACCCCGAGTACTTGAGGAGGGCGGGAGGTCTCCAGCCGACTGTACAGGAGGGATACGGGCTCCTGATCGTGTAGATTGCGCTGCCGGCTATGTGGTCCTGCGAACAGACAGGGAAGAGCACGGGAACAGGAAGAAAAACAAGTTACTTTTTGTTTTATTTTTTGTCTGTTGTTCCTTTCTCCTCCTTGGAGTTTTCGTCGACAGCAGGTATAGGCTGCACCAGCATGATTCGGTATTTCCTCTTCTCCCCCTTGCCCTGCTTTCTCCCTCCGCCCCTCCCCTAGCTCACCTGCAGGTTGCGCCCGACGGGGAGGTCGGCCACCACGGAGATATTGTGGCGCCTCAGCTGCTGCGCCGGCCCCACGCCCGACAGCAGGAGCAGCTGCGGCGTATTGATGGCGCCAGCCGCCAGGATCACCTCCCTCCGTGCGTGCACCTCCTGCCGCGCCCTTCCTCGCCCCGCGGTCGAACACGACGCCGTAGCCCGCCGCGCCGGATCAAACAGGATCTGCGTGACGAAGGCGTTGAGGGCTGTGTGGAGATTCGTCGAAACCGCGCCGGCCGCGGGAAAACCCCCGCGCGTTCGAGCAGCGCGAGCCGCGCCTGAGGAAGCCCTGTGGCACCATGAAGCCCGCCCTGGCTGGCGCCGTTGACGTCCCTGGCGGGGTAGCCGAGCTCGACCCCCGCCTCCACGAAGGCCGCCGCCAGCGGGGAGCGCCACGGCGACTCGCCCACGCTCAGGGAGCCGCCGGAGCCGTGGAAATCTGTGGGCGGGAAGGCAGCCGGAGCCGGCTCTTAGGGTTAAATCTAAGCCTAATCCTCGGGTGCTCGGAAAGGGCAAGGCTCGTGGGACTGTGAAGGAAGTAATAACATATAACCGCATGGCTAGGAATAAGTGGAGAATGAAAACTAATGTGGAACGATCAGGGAAATCGTGAAAAAATAAGGTTAAACTGAATAATTATTTATAAAAAAGTATATAGAGTTCATGGAAAATTTAGACATATCTATTCAAAATATATAAGAATACTAGCTACTACTCAGATGATCGCTGATTACGTTATCTGAGCAATGAAAACAGTTTATATGGATAAGAAATTAATAACGACACATTCATAGGTGTCAATAATAATAAGAGCGCGTTAAAAATGACAAGGCATATCACAAACAGGTAAAAATGTCAGTCAAGAGAATATTGAAGACTGTGTAAAGAAAAACCTTAACCTCCATTTTATAGCATTCTCTCGTTCTTTCTCTCAGACTCAGG
>NC_051413.1:7744506-7746741 GCF_015228065.2 Penaeus monodon
GTCTGAGAGAAAGAACGAGAGAATGCTATAAAATGGAGGTTAAGGTTTTTCTTTACACAGTCTTCAATATTCTCTTGACTGACATTTTTACCTGTTTGTGATATGCCTTGTCATTTTTAACGCGCTCTTATTATTATTGACACCTATGAATGTGTCGTTATTAATTTCTTATCCATATAAACTGTTTTCATTGCTCAGATAACGTAATCAGCGATCATCTGAGTAGTAGCTAGTATTCTTATATATTTTGAATAGATATGTCTAAATTTTCCATGAACTCTATATACTTTTTTATAAATAATTATTCAGTTTAACCTTATTTTTTCACGATTTCCCTGATCGTTCCACATTAGTTTTCATTCTCCACTTATTCCTAGCCATGCGGTTATATGTTATTACTTCCTTCACAGTCCCACGAGCCTTGCCCTTTCCGAGCACCCGAGGATTAGGCTTAGATTTAACCCTAAGAGCCGGCTCCGGCTGCCTTCCCGCCCACAGATTTCCACGGCTCCGGCGGCTCCCTGAGCGTGGGCGAGTCGCCGTGGCGCTCCCCGCTGGCGGCGGCCTTCGTGGAGGCGGGGGTCGAGCTCGGCTACCCCGCCAGGGACGTCAACGGCGCCAGCCAGACGGGCTTCATGGTGCCACAGGGCTTCCTCAGGCGCGGCTCGCGCTGCTCGAACGCGCGGGCGTTCCTGCGGCCGGCGCGGTTTCGACCGAATCTCCACACAGCCCTCAACGCCTTCGTCACGCAGATCCTGTTTGATCCGGCGCGGCGGGCCTACGGCGTCGTGTTCGACCGCGGGGGCGAGGAAGGGCGCGGGCAGGAGGTGCACGCACGGAGGGAGGTGATCCTGGCGGCTGGCGCCATCAATACGCCGCAGCTGCTCCTGCTGTCGGGCGTGGGGCCGGCGCAGCAGCTGAGGCGCCACAATATCTCCGTGGTGGCCGACCTCCCCGTCGGGCGCAACCTGCAGGTGAGCTAGGGGAGGGGCGGAGGGAGAAAGCAGGGCAAGGGGGAGAAGAGGAAATACCGAATCATGCTGGTGCAGCCTATACCTGCTGTCGACGAAAACTCCAAGGAGGAGAAAGGAACAACAGACAAAAAATAAAACAAAAAGTAAACTTGTTTGCTTCCTGTTCAGTGCTCTTCCCTGTCTGTTCGCAGGACCACATAGCCGGCAGCGCAATCTACACGATCAGGGAGCCCGTATCCCTCCTGTACAGTCGGCTGGAGAACCTCCCCGCCCTCCTCAAGTACTCGGTGTTCGGCTCGGGCCCACTCACCTCCCTGGGCGGCGTCGAAGGGGTCGCCTTTGTGTCCACCAGGTTCGTGAATGCCTCCCTGGACTGGCCCGACATCGAGTTCCACTTCGTGTCCGGCACGCACGCCTCGGACGGCGGCTCTCACCTGCGCCACACGCTGGGCCTCCGGGACGAGTACTGGGCCCACTACTTCAGCCACCTCGTCGACCGCGACCAGTTCAGCATCCTAGCCAAGCTGATGCGGCCTAGGAGCCGTGGTGTCGTGGAACTGCGCTCGACTGACCCCTACGAGTACCCGAAGGTGCCTGCGCCGTCTGCAACTCGCAAATACTGTTTGTGAAAAGGATTTGGTCATATTTTTCTTGATCATCACTTTGCATGATGATATTGGTGCTATTTTCTCGTGGGCAGCTACAAATCTGCCCACATCTTTCCACTTTCTCTCTTTTTCATATAGATTATTACCAACTATCTGCACGACCGAGCTGACCTGCTGGTGATAAAGGAAGGCCTGAAGATTGCTCGCCAGGTTGGGAGTACCCGGGTCTTCCGTGAGTGAGTTTTCTGTTAATCAGGCTGTAGGTCTCTGCTGCTTCTTTGCATGCTTCAAGTCGCTCATGGGTTTCTGGGCGGTTCACAACATCCCTATAGGCCACATAAGCATCTAGATTGTAATATGTTTGGAGTAGTATAAGTGATTTATTGAAGGGAGCATGTCTAGGTGTCTAATATGAAGTTCCAGTAAAATGTATTTACAGTAGTGTAGGGCAGACGTGTGCCCTAAATAATTCATGGCAAGGCAGTTGTTTAAATCATATCATAAATGTCACACAAGGCCAAGGGTTATTATTCCTGCTTTAATGGATTAATTATAAGTAGATTGATATATATTTTGGTCGTCTCTGTTTTCATATACTGTAGCTTGATTTCTCATTTGTACACTAATTTACAATTTTAAACTTATGAGATTAG
>NC_051413.1:7746784-7747193 GCF_015228065.2 Penaeus monodon
CCATTATAAAATTATAATGTCCCATGGGCACAAGCAGTAATAACACAATTGGTTAGATGATTTTGCAATGCTACCAGATCAGGCACTTCCGTGTGGCAAACTCTGGCCATTGAAGGCAAAGTCGAATTATTAAGACTGCTACGGGACACACTTATTTTGTATCCACACGGGGGACCGTTTATTGGCAATTTAATGGCTCACCTTGCTTCTCTGCCTGTAACATCTTGTCCACCTGTGTCTGCCTTGAGTTGGGATTCGGTATTGTTCAAGACGGCACTACCTTTCTTGTGGGCGGGACCTAAGTAAAGAAATTATGAAACATTGAGGAAATAAGCAAGCAAATTAATTAATTCAATTCAAATAGATAAGACTTGTAAATTCATGCATTTTAATTCTTTAAATCACACAA
>NC_051413.1:7749532-7750642 GCF_015228065.2 Penaeus monodon
TAAATCACTCATTTTGATTCCTGCCAACTGTCATGTTCAGTCTGAAAATTCACGCGGACAGCTTTGTCCTTGTCATGATTTAATTCACAGTCCTCCTAATTATTAATGACGGCTTAATGTAGCACTGTTGTTTTCGCACAGGTTCGGTGCCAGGCTGTTCGATCTTCCGCTTCCTGGATGCGAGAGTTTTGAGATGACGTCAGAGGCCTACTGGGAGTGTTACATCAGACACCTGACATTCACCATCTACCACTATTGCGGCACTGCCAAGATGGGGCCGTACTGGGACCCCAACGCTGTGGTTGACCCCATGCTGAGGTCGGGTGCGGCGTTTCTGAAGCCTTCATAATACCGTCTGTGGTTCAGTTTTGGCACAGGGCACAATGGAAGCTGTAAACCAGGGTTTCTCAAACTTCTTTAACTCATCGACCCCACAGTGGAGTTTCAAAATTTCTATCGACCCCCTAACTTTTAATTCAAAGAAAGAAAAAAAAGTATGATTATAAAATCATTATGAGTAGTAGTAGTTGGAATGCAGTAAAGTGAAAAAGAAACATCCATTAGGTCTACCACACAATTTTCAACTTCAAGTCACTTAAAACATTTACGCGACCTGTATGCAAGAGAGGCGGGGATACAGACGCTTGCTCATTACGGGACGCAGACAGATAAGTTATCATCAAAATTAAAAATTGGAGGCTTGAACGGTCTCTTCGACTCCCAGTAAACTCTTTGGTTGTTCGTCGACTCCTGGCGGACGATATCGACCACTTTGAGAACCCCTGCTGTAAACTAATTCTTAACTAATTCTTCGGAAGCAAGAGGGGCAAAATGTATGTTTAATTATGTCTTGTGGGGCTGAGAATCTGCAGAGAATAACAGTCCTTCTGTCTCCCTCTCGACTCACAGGGTGTATGGAGTTCAGGGCCTCCGGGTTGTCGACGCCTCCATCTTCCCGACCATCCCCAGCGGCAACACCAACGCCCCCGTCACCATGGTCGCCGAGAAGGCCGCCCACATGATCAAGGCGTTCTGGGCCTCCGCGAAGACCACGGGCGAAGGCGACGGTCACCCCCCCACGGCGCAGCACTCGGAGGAACTCTGAAGCCT
>NC_051413.1:7750904-7751201 GCF_015228065.2 Penaeus monodon
GGCCTGAACTCTCCTATGATCTTATATAAGAAATCCCTCAACAAATCTTCGTCATGGTGGCTGTAACTTGGCATGACTTGCCAAAAGTTGATGTGCTTGTTATTGCGTAAGAAGAAGAAAAAAATCCGCCTAATGATGGTATAAACATGTTGCTAGTTTCACAGCTTGTAAACGTCCCATTAGTAAATAAAGGATAGAACAGCACAGGCGTAAATGACTTGCATAAGCCGTGTTTCTATTCAAACCCTCACTCCTCCGTCCCTCTGTGCTAATCAACGAAACGTAGTGTGATGAATA
>NC_051413.1:7755068-7755437 GCF_015228065.2 Penaeus monodon
CTTATCTACATTATACGTGTGTGTGTGTGTGACCAGCCATTTTCACCTCTAACCAGTGAAACATTTTATTTTATGCCGGATTTTCAATGTAGACTTCGGCTTAATTTTCAGCTACATACACTTCTAGCTTGTGTCTGCGGCTTATTCGCTAAATCTGTGCCCTTGTAAGGGGCCACGGATGGTATCTTAACTTGAACATTTTGCGGATAATTTGGATGAACAACTGGGTTCTGTTAGCCCAGGATATAAACTGTCTGCTGCCCAACTGACATCTAGTCTTTTAAATCTTTAATCGACTTGATTGCCTCTTCCCGTCTTTATTCAAGACGTTTCCTGTCGTACAGCAGAATGGCAATACAAATTCCGATC
>NC_051413.1:7758296-7761623 GCF_015228065.2 Penaeus monodon
TTGCAAGAAACCTGGTAGGTTATTTTTAAATTTGAACATTTATTGAATTTGTTGATTGCTTTGTCAGCCATCTCTGAGAAAATTTCATCAATATAACTGCGAGGTCCACAATTCTCAAAAACAAAGGAGCAAGCAGATTATCCTCTCGACATAAATTCTATATGTGCGAATTGTAAACTGCTATTATTTTATTTATTAGGCTGTGCATTTGAACAAATTTGGGGCACCTGATATCAGGAAATCCACAAAGTGCATCTTGGAAACTACCATGACGTTTTCTTTAATGATCAAATTCAATTGGAAGGGTCAGCGAGGGGAAAAAATAGCAATGCACAACCAGCAGCTGGTGTCCATGATATGTGGTGAGTTGTTATTAAGCTCAACACTCTCCTGAGAGTGTGGAGGTCATATTGATTTCTCAGGGTTTCCTTCGTTTTCTTGTACGTGACTCGAAACTTCAAAATTCTCGGACAGTTTGTGAGCAAACCACTGATCGTGCCAATCTCAAACTTTCACAGAGCTAGCCTAAAACTATTATCTACTGGGGAAAGGTGGGATTTCAAGATCCGTTCAACAATAACTTTTTGAGAAAGTTCTACTATGCACAAATGAATGGGTCAACTGCCAGGTTCCCCATGCAACATCATGTGTGATGCCCATAAATGTCAATGTGTAATCGCACCCGAATGAATATGGTGAAAACGCGCTCGATAAAATGTTCAGCGATTATGGCACCTTCAATCCAATCAGAATCAATTGAGGGCCGTATTCACAAAAAATCTTAAGCTCAAAATCAAACTTAAGTTGATCATGTGACATAGTTTGAGACATTGAGAATGATGCATTTTGAGCTTAAGGTCAAACTTACACTTATTTTTTTCTTTTTTGTGAATCTCAGCCAAGGTCTCGCTACACAGTTTTTGTGTGTGCACTTTACACAGTCATGGCATATCCTCCACATTTTAGTGGAAGCTCTGATGTTTGATACTATCATACCAGTTTATTAATTTGTTAATGTCCTTTTCAGCTGCAGTAAGGCACAACAGGGCAACGAAGGATGCCACGAATGAAGAAATGAAAGCAATTATCAAAGATCACTTGAGGTATGCTGACAAACGGCTGCAACGGCTTAATAAAAAGACTGCCACACCTGAAGTTGCGGCCGATATCAGTGATGATGATGGCACACTGGCAATGGGGAGAAACGAGGATGGTTCTAGTACCGAGGAACCTTGAACTCACCCCCCATCATGTATTCACCTGGATTCAACTTTTTCTTACAACGTTGAAGATTTACCTCGGATTCAGATCGCGGCTTCTAGAATATGATGAAGATTCACCTCAATGACACAATGTTGTCAAATAATGTGCATTAAATTAAGGTATAAATAAGTTGGCTGAAATTCCATAATGGGTTAAGAGTACTCAAGAACTGACAGTCTGGTGTGCCCTACTTACTTTCAGCAAAAAACTTTTGTATAACTAACATTTGTGGCAATAGGTCACAAATATGTAATTAATTTTTTTTTTCATAGTTATTTCCTTGATCCATGCCAAAATTTCACCAAATCTGCAATGAATGTGTTCCTAGTCAGTGAGATTTTTATTTGGATTTTAAGTTGCGATCCTTGAGAAAATGCAGAAACCTATGATCAAGTGATTGCGTTCTGTCAGCTCAACAAATAATCCGTGTAATTTGGTAGGACATAGCTTTTTCTTTTTTTCCAAGGATCACAATTCAGGTTGCTATTGTAGCAAAATGCGATATTAAATATTTTCATGGGTGTTTTTGTTAAAAGATTCTTTAAACTCAAATTCACTTTATAATGGCCGTGTCGCGTCGATCCCCTCTGCCTCCATCTGAGTATCAGCATCACTGAATCACAACTAGTGGTCAAAATGAGGCTGTTCCCTCGTTCAACAAATGGTGTGACGTGGTTTTCAACGTGGTCACAATTTCTTTAGACCTGAGTAATGTCATAAAACGTTGGAAGGACAGTGCCAAAACGTTGACTGTCATGTAGTTTCAAGAACAACACTGCCGTTTATGAATGAAATGGAGAGCAATAAAACAGGATGGTGTATTCCCGAACTGTTTCATTTGGGTTGGTACGAGATAGCCGCTTTAAGGCTTTCTCATATTTCCTCTGAACACTGTCTTTCAATGTTATCTTTCAGTTTTTGGCTACAGTAGCAAAACAAAACGTTTGCTATTGGATTAGGAGGACTCATGAAGTGATTTTTTTGGTTCACGAGTACACCAGAACACCTTGTGGTTTCACTGAAAGATTGTCAGATAGCAAAAGGTATAAATGCTGACTCTCCCAGTGTCCGTCCCACAGCTGACAAAATACTCATATTTATGTAATGAATGGATTCAGGTTTTATTTTCATAGTTATTTCCTTAATTCATACCAAATTTTCATCAAATCTGCAATGAATGTGTTCCTAGTCAATGAGTATTTTTATTTTGTTTCTTGCAATTAAGGTGAGACATATTTTTATTATTTATTTAGCGGGTTCTCCATTGACAAGAATTGGGGATACAGGAAAAATTATTTTAGTGAGGTTTTGCAAATCTGATGAAACATGAAGTATGTGTGTCTAGCATTTCATGTTAGACAGAGAGAGTTACTGTGCATGGGCATTTTTTGAATTCCAGCTCCGTACCCACAACTTGGAAATGACAGACGTTAAATATGGTACCATACCTCCATCGGATTTTTAAAACCTTACCAAGAGCAGACCCACGGACAAAAAAATTGAATGGAATAAAATTTTAAGAAATATTTTTGTTGTCTGGTGTGTGACCGAGGATCAGATTCCATTCTGTCATCAACATTTGTGCACCAAATGTTCTAGTGTTTCACTGATAGGACCAAAGTAATTTTTTCCCCTTAAGTTTAGATCCTCCAATGATGGGAGGTAGGTGGCTTTGGCTAGCTTGGGGATGAGAAAATATGAAGGTCCTTTTTTGTCAATTTTTTTCGCACACGTGCACTTACTTGAGTCTATTATTAATAACTGAATAAACCGCCTAATCAGTACTCAAAACCTTCCAACAATGTCTTCTGACTGGGACTGAGTATGCATGCCTGAGAAGGTCTGTTTGTATGAAGTGGCCTTATAGTCTTATAATCGGAAGGTTTGTTGAACAGTGATTATGCTGTTAAAGGGACTTATTCAATCATTAATAATTAATTGACTTGCCGCTGACTGTAATTTGTTATTTTATAACTGAGACCACTATGCTGTTGGGGTTTGGTTGTTTTTAAGGGCTCTATAAGGTTTCAAGGGCAGTTTTTGCTCTGAACTAGGTCTTTATGA